>NW_012109408.1:762769-763657 GCF_000951045.1 Mandrillus leucophaeus | reverse complement strand
ACGTTGGGGGTCTTCCTCTTTGTGTGTTAGCTTTGGAAGAGGTGATACTGAGTCAAAATTTAATTCACTAGGGGCTTAATGGAAGTGGCAGAATCAAACTTTTAGACTTTGTCTAGGAAGCTGGTTTATTTCTACAGGGAAAACTAGACATAGTTTAGTTAAGTCCTTTGAAAATTCAAAGCTTCCTTGATTTTGAACGAGTGACTAAGATTTTGAAATTTTATCATATTTTCACTAATAATTCACATAATACAAGAAATCTTGAAGTTTATTGATTTATTATTTATTTATGGTGGTTGATTTATTTTGATTCTCAAATTTTATAGATGAGGAAATTGAGACCCAGAAACTTGCAATGCATTTTTGGTCCTGCAGGCAGTCAGTGGCAGGCCAGGAACCGTCCTTGACACTGGTCTTCGGCTTTCTGAACTGAAGTCCATCACTACCCCACCACCTCCCTTCCCATGATTACTCAACATTTGTCATTAAAATCACGCAACACAAGAGAAGAAAGTATCCTAAAACATGAAAATCACGATGAGAAATTTAAAATTGTTTTGGAAGAGCTTTTATTTTTCCTAAAAAGCCTTTATCAACAGTTTATATAGGCCAGATGCGGTGGCTCACGCCTGTAATCCCAGCACTTTGGGAGGACGAGGCGGGTGGATCATCGGAGGTCAGGAGTTTGAGACCAGCCTGGCCAGCATGGTGAAACCCTGTCTCTACTAAAAACACAAAAATTAGCCAGATGTGGTGGTGTGCGCCAGTAGTTCCAGCTACTCAGGAGGCTGAGGCAGGAGAATCACTTGAACCTGGGAGACAGAGGTTGCAGTGAGCCGAGATCATGCCACTGCACTCCAGCCTGGGCAACAGAGTGAGACTCTGCCT
>NW_012109408.1:745512-761306 GCF_000951045.1 Mandrillus leucophaeus | reverse complement strand
CTCCTTCCTTCCTTCCTTCCTTGAGGCAGAGACAGAGAGGACCACAGCTTGGATCAATTTGAGAGAAGCAGAATTAGAAGATGAAAATACACAGAATTCTGAATGCGTGCACTGGGCTAATGTGTTCAGATCTCCTCGGGGGTAAAGCCTATGCTTTGGACATATTATTTTAAAAGGATGAAGTATTCATAACCAGCTGTGTTTGGCACCACACACTTCTCTGTGTCATTGATGGCACTAAGTAGTGGTTACGCACCTGTATACCATCAAAGACTCTGTCATTATCCTCCACTCCATTTTGCTAAGGAACTGCTTTGACATCGTTACATGCTGAATAAACTTTATTTAGAAACTAATAATTGGTATATGCATTTTAGAAGATTAATTAGAGACATTCATTTATTAGAATCAGTCCATTAAGAGGAGAGTCTGCCAGATTTGAAGATATTTCTTGTATTTATAGAACTACAGGTGTAATGCTTGTTTATTATGCAATTATGCAGCAGTTTGTTGGCTATGCTGTAAATAACTTCTTTTATTTTTCTCTCCATTACCTACATTTCCCTCCTGGTGTTCCATGGACTACAGATGGCCTGTTATATGTCCCTGGTCTCTGCTAACTTGCAGCTTTGTTGTGATTTATTCCAAGAGAGTTTCATGACTTGACAAGACCTGGCCCCTGCTCAAAGGGTCAGAGAAATAGCCTCATACATGGAAGCTATGTTTCAATGAAATCCTAGTCTTAATTTCCCATCTGATATCTAATTCTCAACCTCAGCAATTGCTGAAGTACTCAGTTAGGTTCAACAAGAAGCTCATCATGCGATCTCAAAATCTTTCTCAAAATTCAGCTAGATCATGGGAAAAAGCAAAAGACACTTCACAACCTATTCCATTAGAGGTTAAAACAAAGAATGCTAAGTTCTGTTTGGCAAATAACCTTGTGGTAAGGTTTACTCCATTGCCAATTTTTCTCTAAACAATCAAGCATTTAATTTCCAATGATTGATTCAGATGTCTTACTTAGAACAAATATTAATTAGATGGGCTATGATTACCAGTTTCTCGCCCATCATATTTCTTAAACATAGACCGTCCACTGTCTTGCCTAGTAAATAATAAGATTGCAAAATTTGACCGCTACAGTACTTAGTGTCTATACACAAATTTTGGCACTTGATTGAATTGTTTTCTCTTTTCTTATTAGTTTATGAAGGTAAGCCTTGTTTTCCTACTTATGACTACAAATCTGTCTTTTATGTCTTTTATTTTTCTTAATATCCACAGAAGCACAACATAGTGCTAAGGGTAGAGGTAAACGCTGGCAAAACTTGTTCAGCGTAACTGAATGGCTCCTTCTGTTTTTGTACATGAAACTGCTCCCCATCAGTGGGTTTCACCATAGTGTGTGATATCTTTGCTGTCATTTTGAAATGTTGGTCCTCCTACTCATCCATCAAGATTAGCTTACATATCACCTCCTTTGGGAAGATTTCTCTGATCATCCTCCAAACAATTAACCACTCCCTCTGTGCCCCACTGTGTTTTGTGTATGCTTTGATTTCTGTTGTATATTCCCTCCTCTGTAACTGCCTTATTGTTTGTTGCAGTGTTTTTTTTTGGCTACTGGAATGTGATTCTTTGGGAAGAGGGTCTTTATTATCAGCCTTTCATTTGGCTTAGCACAGTATAGCCGACATTTGTTGAATTGATAAATAGACGTGAATCACTAGACTTGTGCCATCTCTGATAAATTGGTGTTTATGTCTATCGATCTGCTTTTGGTGAAAATTCCAGTAGACTTTAAAGGAAATTCCATATGTTGTTTGATAGTTGAAGGTCTTTGTTGAACTTTATAATATTTACTTTATGTAGTGCCTTGGCACTAGTGTCTGTATATATATACTCTTTCTTCTAATATCCCCATGAAACTTGAGTTCCTCAAATTTCCCCTGCCTTTGCCTTCTAGCTCCTGATTTCTTCACTTGCCCTCTGGGTTTAAATGTTCCCTTTGTACATTTTTATACTTGATACATTAGTGAGTACATTTACTCCAAATTTCACTTTCCTTTCTATGCCATCTAGAAGAACAGGAGAGACCTCTTAAAAGGAGGCAATTTGGAACTCTGGAAGTTGTATGAGCATCTTAGCTCTTCAGTCTATTTGGAACAGAAAGTCTTCGCTGTGAACAAAGAAAACTATGAGTAAAAACAGAACATATAAAACAAATAAAGTAGGGGTCATAGTCCACATATCAAAAAGGTACCTCCTCCTGCAAAATTATTCTCAGCAGGCCTCCTTTTATAGCTAGTTCATGGAGGTCAATTGATATGTAATTGAAGTTTCTGAAAATATCTTCACATGAGACTATTCAGTAATGATATATAATAAGATTTAGTCCCACAGTGGTATCTGCAATCCTGAAAAGCTGCACAGTATTTCGAATGTTTTTACAGGTTGTATTTTATAAAGTAAGTGAATATCTATGTATCAGGGGCCAGATCATGCCTGTGAAAAGGACATTGTTCATATCTCCACCTGCTACAAGCTGCTATGCCTCCTTGAGGACATGAGGTGGAAGCTCATGCTATTATTCTTGGGGTTAAAATGAAGATGAAGGTGAGGACTGAAAGTCTCTCCAGGCTGGAGAGAAGGGTGAGATGATAAAGTATAATCTCTGGCCACAAGCATGGTTCTCCTTGGGCATAGTTCCATGGTTGTGTTTGAGGTTTTGTGTTATTCGCTTCTATTAATATTTTTTACAAATCATTATCTCTTGAGCTCTCAGTTTCAGGACATTTCTTTTTATTTTCTCACATATGTGCTACTACTTGGGACAAGATGCATTCTTCTTCAGCCTGAAAAGCCTTCTTGCACACTCCTGAAGACAAGACAGTGTGGATGGCGTGATATTCATCCTGCTGAGAGTGGACTTAAGTTTTCCTCCCAGGTCAGGAATATGTGCCTTGGGTCCCTTCTTTTGGCTTTGGTGGGAACAAAGTGCAGAACCAGTTCCTGCCATCTCAGTGGATGGAGTTTGTTTGGCAGCAGTGATTTTCCCTGTGTGTCCTTCTGGGCAGAATATCTTAGTTATAGTCATAGACGGTGGCACACATGGAGAAGCAGGGTTAAGTGGCCATAAACCCAGGTGCTCCCTCTATTCCAAATGCTTTTTTTTTGAGTATACATTGAAAATTTTTTCCACTCACAATCACCTAGTTTTCCAGTGACTCTAAAACCATGAAAAATGACACAGTGGAGGAAAATCCAGTATCTTCTGTAGGCAAAACAGCCTGTTTCTGTAAAGCAGCTGTTAGTTTGGTGAGGAGAGAGATTTCCAAAAAGAGGGGAAATGAGATCAATGACTAGGTCATCTGAAATTGAAATTGCTTGGAAGTTGAGGGAAACTGCAAAGAGGCCCTGTGGTCATATATAAGATGTTTGTTTCCCAGTGAGGTAGAGAGAGAAGAAACAGGAGAGGGTTGTGTGTCTTCCTCGGCAGTTTGGACTTTGCGCCATAAGTCACAAGGTGCCTTTGAACAACTGCACATGGAAGGTGGCATGTTGGGGTGGAGAGATTGGGAGCTTTGGAAGAAGCTGCTTAAACAGACATCCAAATGTTTTAGTTATTAACTGTGGAACCTTAAACCAAAACATTTTCTTATCTTCATTTTCTTGTCTAAAAGGTAGCTATAATGATACTGGTGAGAATTAAATAAACGTATACATGTAAAGCACCTCACCTAGAACATGACACCCAAACACAGGCTATGTAAGTTAATGTTTGTCCACAACAAGTGCATACAAATGTTGTTAACTCTTCTTTAATTAGAAAGTTGGGGCCAGGCATAGTGGCTCATGCCTCTAATACCAGTACTTTGGGATGCCAAAGTGGGTGGATTACTTGAGGCCGGGAGTTCAAGCCTAGCCTAAGCATCATAGTAAGACCCCCATCTCTAAGGTTGGCTGGGCTGGTTTCATTAGAAGAGGGGAATGGTTAGCTAATTTGTCTCATATGAGACAGGAAAACACAGACCAAGAGATAATGCACTAACCCTCGAATGGCATGCAGAATATTTAACATGTATGTAGAGAACGATACCCAAAACTTACACTAGAAAGCAGAACAGCAGATTTTTAAACTTCTTTTTGTTTTGCCTAATTTTTTGAGATTCTGAACAAAATCTTCTAAGCAGGCCAGGTGGCTGGCTCATTTGGTTCAGGGAACTCAATGCCTAATACTGTAATATTCCTTCCTTCTGGCCCTATAGCTGGCACTTGAAAATGACATGGAAGCAGAGATGCATTGATCAGTGGTACCTACCTCCAGCAGGTATAGACATTCCTGTGCTGGAACAGTCTTGTTTGTGGATAAAATGTTCTGCTTTTAGTCAAAACTTTTGAAATTAACAGATCATATATGCACTGAAAATCGAGATGCTCAAAAGAACTAGCCAAATAAACTGATCCACTGTAAAAACACAGCCTGGGACTTGGAGAAGCTGCCTTCCAGCTTGAGCTCTGCCAATATTACCCTGTATGAACCTGCATGGATTAGGCCACCTCTGACCCTCAGGTTCCTCATCTGTTGAATGGGGAAGCTGGTCTGTATTGTGAAAGTCTCTTTCAGATCAAGCTGTGTATTATTGTAAATCTTGATTTGTATTTCTAGGCTCAATAGAGCATCATCACTCTGATCCCCAGGCCTATTTTCCAGCTTCTAATCAATCACCAAGTCCTGTTTAGCATTTCTGTTAAGAACCTGAACTTTGGAATCAGACGGACTTAGATGCAAATTCTAGTTCAGTGACGCATTAGCGGGGAAGTTACTTCCTTTTTCTCTACACTTCAATTCCCTCATCTACAAAACAGGTCAACAATAGTATTTATATTATTGAATTAGATAATGCATGTAAAGTGCTTAGCACAAATGCCTACTGTTTAAATAAATAGCTAGATTACAAATCTCCTTTTCCAAATAGCACTTGAATTTGACTCTTCCTCTTTACTCTCACCGCCTTAACACTTTTTGCCTGGAATACTAAAACTAAATTGGCTTCTTCAACTCTAGTCTAACTCTGCCCTGGCAGAAAGGTGATCTCCGAAAAACAGGTGACATTACAGCAACAATACAATTTATATGGGGGTCCACAGAAATGGAAGATGGGGAGGCCTAGAAATGCAACGCCTGATTTAACAAATTTGAGACCAAAGTGACAGAAGGAAAGGCCTTCTTGAATGTTCTAGGTCAATTGTATTCAGTCAGACTGAAGGCTAGTTGAGGGTAGGAGGGACAGTATTAGGAATTTCTAACAAGGGTCCTCTAATGCCTCCTTATACTCTTTTCTGAAACATTCCCAAGACTTGCTTTGATTTGGGGGCAGATTCCTGTTTGAGCAGAAGTGTTGTCGACTGAGCTCTGTGTGGGCACTGGCTTCTGGTCAGACAGGCTTAGGTAAAGGATGAACTTTCTAAATCAAACCAGGCCACATACTGACATTTTCAGATGCAAGTTGAAGCACAGCACAGCTGCTTTGGCACAATGCAAGGACTTCACTTCGTTCCCCATGTCTTTTCTGAGCTGGGGTTGGGGGAGGAAACAGCCAGAAAAACATGGATTTCAACTGCAGCATCTATGATTTAGGTTAGGCATAGACATTTCCTGCTCTGAGTCCTATATAGCATAATAAAATTCACTAGACTTTGCATTTGGCAGAGAGAGGAGTCTCTCCTGCTGAAAAGTATGAGGACTCTCCCACCAAAACAAAACAAAAAAGTTTGGCTTTCATAACTGACCTGCTAGCCCTCTGGATCACTGTGAAAAAAAGTCAGAAGGGCAGAGCTGTATCAGTGTGCCAGGAGCAAAGAGAGTTAGCATGTCACCGGGGAGAACTGCAGGCTTTTAAACCCCTTTTCAATTTCAGAGCAATGGTAGCAACAGGGCCAGGGACTGGGGAAGGGTGAGGGGGCCCATGTGAGGCTGACTCGGGCATCACATTACAGGGCCAGAGGGACTGGAGAAAGGGAACATTTGGCTCTCATTACAGAACAAAGGGACAGGGTGCTAGAAAACAGAGCGAATCTAGGTCAGAGGTACCTGAATCTCCCACAGGTGCAGTAGTCAATTTGCACATCTCCACTCAGGAGGGAGCCTCCCAAAGCTGTCTCCCGCAGTCTGCATTTGCCAACAATAACATTTTACCAGGAACGCAGCTTGTCAAAACCAGCATTATAACTCAAGCAGTGGCGTGATGAAAATAATGTTTTCTCAGGGGCCAAGCTCATTGCTATTGAGAAGTTAGACCTGTTAGCACGTGATTTTCACTAAATCTCCTCCAAATAGTCAAAATCTTTATATAATATTATTTTTTACAAACCTCCTCTAATAAATTGTTTACTTTTTCTTGGAGGGGGTTGGTGAGAAGAAGGGAAGACAGAAAATCTGTGATTCTTATTAAGGGGTAGATATTATTGATCGTAATTTAAAATCTAAACTTTACATCTTTCTTAATTTTAACAAAGTTGTGCATAATTTGATCAAGAGGGAATTACTTTTATTATTCTTCAGTTATTTTATCTAACTAATTACTTAATTAATTACTCTTGTGTCGCTTTTTTCACCCTGCCTTCTGATGAAGCATCATTTTGAAAATCTCTATTTTTTGGCAAGGCAGTGATTGGTCAAAGTTTTTTTTTTTTTTTTGGCGCAGGGTTGGGGGGGCTTTCCAGTCTTTTGACTATTACTCTGTTTTTTTTCTCTTTTGAAATAACCCCAAGCCTTAGAAGGGCGAAAGACCAGCTCAGATGCCACGCTGCCTGAAGGTCTGCCAACTTACCACCCAAACCTTGTAACTGTATTTTAAGTCATTAACGACGAAGCCCCAGAAACGCTGGCGGAGGGTATGTTTCATCTAAAACAATATAAAAGTGTACAAGGAGAGAAAAGCAGGCCTCAGGTATTTGCAGGGGTCCTGTTATGTGGTGGTTGTGATGAAAATAGGCTTAGTGATTTTAACAGCTGGCAATTTATTAGCAAACCTGGTCCTACTAAAAAAATATGGAAAATCAGAATTGATGTAGAGTGTTAATCGCAAATCCTTTATATTTGCAAGACTTCTGTATTGTGTTAACTTTTACTATTGCAGGGAGCAGACAACCTTTGGGAGCAAAAGTCTAGGCAAATGAACTTCTTTTGTCAAACACCACTCCATGGGGATGCAGGCTGTGTCTGCCTGTGTCATTTGGTCTAGAGGGCAAATAATTTTCCTTTATGTGACTGGGAAAAACCACGTGAAGAGTCTTGCAGGCTTAGCTAATGTCGCTTTTGAGAATCCCTTCATAAGGCTTAATGTTGGAGTCGTCATTTTCAAGTTTGTGGTGGTTCTTTCTCTAAGCACATCATCCTAAGAGATTGCCTTCCTGTTGGCTGAGCTTTTGTACACAGTAATTGAAAACAACACATTTTCTGCTGCCAACTGGTGTCACCGAAGTGATCACTCTCTCTTTCTACTTCAGATTTAACAATGTGGCAGTGGATGAGATGGGAGACATGCTCTAAGTATTCAAAATGAAAAACACCAGAACACAACCGTTATTTTATGAAAGAGGCTGGAAAATGGTTAGTAAAGAAATCACAGATGTGTTTCACAGACGAGGGGGAGGTGAGGGTAGTGCTACACTCTGAAAGTAGCATGACAAGCACAATGTATTCCTAATTTCGCTCAACACATTACTTTTTGGATTTTCCTAGCTTTGTTTGGTGGTGATGGTGGTGGGGGGTTGTCTTCACTTTCCAGAGGATCTGTGTGATTGTTCATGGGCATGTGTGTGTATGTGCGTGTGTGTGTGTGTGTGTGTGTGTGTGTGTTTATCCTCTTGGGAAACATAAGAGTATTTTATAGAACACTGACCACGGTTATTTACCTATAGCCACACTAAACAAAGACAGCTAGATGAAACACGGAAAGAACTACTCTCTCAAATTAGAAATTACATTTTTCAACTCTTGCCCAAAAAAATGAAATGCAAAAAATGTGAATATATTTAAAATGGTAGACCACTCAAAATGGACCTCACATTCCTTATGTTTGGCAAAAAATCCCTGCAATAATAAATTGCTGACTTTTGCCTTAATTTTACTTAAATCTACAAAAGATTTAAGAGTTTTGAGTACAGGGACTATGTCTCATTTTGCAGAGCCATGTAGCAGGTATTCAGTGTGTCTGACTAATCAATTAAAGATATTAATTCTGATTTATGGTACTAAATTAATACATAAAATGTCTAGTTTAACTGCGAAAAAGGATCTTAAAGGAGTGTGTGTTTTTATAGGTGACATTTATCTATTTTCCTCTGTCTACAAAAAATTGTAAAATAATGTTTTATTTATACTTTATTTTTTGACTAAGCTTTTATGTGTATTTTAATAAATATATTGACAGAAGAATCACAATTTTATCTGACTTTTTAAAGATAATTTAATTATACCTAAGTGACATAACTGCTTATAATACTAAAAGAGACACACACCAATATTTCTACCTACTAAGTGTTTGCGGTTGACTGTCATTTACAGCAAGTGATACCTTAGCAGAGTTCTGTGCTCTGACAGTTTCAATAATCCTCAAAGAGAGAGGAGCACACCACAGGAACAAGAACAGTATCTCCAGATCTCCAGTATCTCCTGGAGATACTGCCTTGCCTTTGGTAAAGAGTTTTAAAACAAATTTCAAGGTAGTGCTAAGCTTTCATAAGAATGTGTGTTTTGGTTGGTCAGTATCATAAGAATCATTTTGGGGGACTTGATAAAAAAACTATTCAAATTCTTCATCTGTTACAGATATTTAGTTTAGATCATTAGATTAACTGTGGTAATTTTGCTCTCACTGAGTATCCGTTGGAAGAATTGTGCTCTGTCTCTTCTAGAGAGGAATAATTTGCTTTTATTCTCAATTTAGAAATGTATAGATGGTGCTTGCTATATGTAAGGCATCATTTTAAGCACTTCCTAAATCTGAGTGTATTTAATCCCCATAACCCTATGAGGTAGGTACATGTATTTACAGATGAGAAAACCAGGGCACAGAGAATCTGAGTAAATTTCCCCACAGCTCAACAGGTGGTAGGTAGAGGAGTAGGGCATTGATTCCATTCGGTCTGACACCAGAATCTTTGTCCTACTTTCTCTGGAATACCATTGTGCAATACAAATATAATGTAGGCTATATATGTAATTTTAAATTCACTATTAGCCACACTAAAAAAGCAAGAAATAAAATGTACAAGGTTGACCCTTGAACAACATGGGTTTGAACTGCACAAGTTGACTTGTACCTGTATTTTCTTCCTCTTCTGTCACTCCCGAGACAGCCAAACCAGCCCCTCTTCTTCCTCCTTCTCCTCCTCAGCCTACCTAATGTGAAGATGACAAGGATGAAGACCTATATGGTCATTTCCGTTCACTGCATAGTAAACATATTTCTTTTCTTTATGATTTTCTTAATAACATCTTCTCTTCTCTAGCTTACTTCACTGTAGGAGTATAGTATATAATGTGTATAACGTACACAATATGTGCTAATTGACTGTTTATACGATTAGTAAGTCTTCCAGTCAACAGCAGTCTATTAGTAGTTAAGTATTTGGGGAGTCAAAAGCTGTATTTGGAGTTTTGACTGCTTGGGCTGTCAGTGCCCCTAACTCTCGTGCTGTTTAGCGGTCAAGTGTACTTGCCAAATCAATATATGTGTGTTAAACAGAAATGTTTTACACAAGGTCAGTTTAAATTTTAAATTAATTAAAGTTAAGTAAAATAAACTTAGTTCCACAGTTGCACTACCCACATTTTAAGCAGTCAGCAGTCTCCTATGTCTGATGGCTACCGTATTGAATACTACAGCTGTGGAGAGTAAACTTTCCATAGAGGTATATTCCTTGGAAATAATTCCAGAGAATAAAATTGAGGAGAATTTAGCACATGAAATTTTCTTCTCCCTGTTACTCCAGGCACATTTTCATGGCAGAAGGAAAAATAACATTGACTTTCAATTTCTAACTTACCAAAGGGCGACACACCATTGGGTCAGCAAAAGAGTATCTTCTGATGGGATTTTCTGTCGAGTTTGTGTTCTTCAAATGGCCATTTTCAATGGTGCTCAGACTCTAGCTTATCTGAGGGGACCTGTGTGCCTATCCAGAAGCATTTCCTCATTGAGAAGAAACATCACCGCCAACAACCACAAGTGGAGGGAGGGAGAAAGGGAGGGAGGGAGACGTTTGGATACATTTCCACCACTCACATATTAACAGCTCTTTTTTAAAAAAAAATTTACATCTTCCTGTGATTTTGTGTTTACTTTTTAGATATGAATATAACCAATAGCACTAAATATATTCGGAAGTTAGGGATGTTGAATCACAAATGAGTGACTAGGTTGACAGAGGACAGAGAAAAGAGCTGTTTTGTTGTTTTCTTTTGATCACTAAGAATCCAAAAATAAATCAAGAGAAAGTATAATGACTGGATAAGGAAAATGTGGTGCATATACACTGTCATGCACCACATAAGGACATTTCAGCCAACAATGGACCGCATATATGACTGTGGTCCTATAAGGTTATAAGGTAGTAGAAAAATTCCTACCACCTCATGATGTCATAACCATCATAACTTCTTCATAGCGCACTGGGTTAGTCAAGTGTCTGTGGTGATGCTGGTATGGACAGTAACATGCTATATAGGTCTGTGGTCTGGGAGCAATAGGCCGGCATTCTATATAGCCTAGGTATGTCGTAGGCTCTACAACCTAGGTCTGTGTAATTTCACTTAATGATGTTCACATAATGATGAAATCACCTAAAAGTGCATTTCTCAGTTGTATTTCCGTCCCTAAGCAATGCATGACACTGTGTGTGTGTGTCTGTGTGTGTTTATAATGAAATATTATTCAGTCTTAAAAAAGAAAATCCTGTCATCTACAACAACATGGATGAATGCAGAGGACATTATGCTAAGTTAAATAAGCCAACACAGACAAATAAATGAATGATCCTGTTTATGTGCAGAAGCAGAGTAGAATGGTGGTAGTCAGGGACCGGATAATGGGGAAACAGGGACACAAAGGGACAAGTTTTAGTTATGCAGGGTGAATAAGTTCTGGAGATCTAAGGTACAGCATGGTGACTACAGTTAATAAGACTGAATAGTGTACTTAAAATTTGCTAAGAGAGTTGTGTTTTCACCACACACAAAAAATTGCAACTATGTGAGCTGATTGGTGATTAGATATGTACATTAGTTTGACTTTGGCAATCATTTCGCAGTGAATACCTATATCAAATCACCACATTGTACAGCTTAAATAAATACAACTTTGGCAAGTATACTCGAAAAAGATCGAAAATTACAAAAAAAATTCTATATTAACTGTGGCAAATATGCATGCATTTTTAATTTATTCTATGAGCCTAGTACAAATTTAATTTTGCTAGCAATATTAAATTCAATTAAGCTATGTTTTATTTACAATTGTGATATCTTTTTCACTCAAATCATTTACTATTAAAAGAAAAACAATTTTTATTATTGCATGAAACAAATATTTTTATAAATTGATGTCGTTGTTACCAATTATAACTCTTCCATTTTTTTGTTGCTAATGAGGGAAAATATATTTAAATTATAATTGTTAAACTTCAGTTTTTGGCTGAGTGGAAATCCTATGGGATAAAATGGAAAGAGAAAGAGCCTTGGGGTCAGCAGATCTGGATTTTAATCCAGATTCTGTCACTTAAAAACAGTTTCTTTCTAAACTTGAATACTTTATTTAATCTTTGTGAATTTCCAGTTTCCTGCCTTGTAGACTGGGGACAATAACACATATTTTGTAAGGCAGTAAAAAAGAGTAAATGAAAATATATGTAAAATGCTTAGTTTAATATGCATAATGGTTTACATATTAGAGCAGTAATTAAATGTTAATTTCTTTTCCATAGTTACATGTGCATTCTTTCATATCAATAGATCTTAATTCATCCAGTGCCTCAGAATTTTTATTAGCAAAAATACTATTACAATTGTTTGATAACATTTTCAATCCTCAAAACATCTGATAATTTAGCTTAATTATGTTTTTTTCCATTAGAAATTTCTAAATTATGTCTAATTTAATGATTGCAGTGATCAAAATTGATTCAAATGAGAAATCATTCAGGTTCTGAATGTTCGACAGTTTTCTAGAGGAAGGAAAGACAAAGTGGACAAAAAAAGGAAGAAAGAATACAATCTTGAACAGTAGTACAGTAATTATACTGGTGGTAATTGAATAAAAAGTTATCTTCTGGATTAAACACTTCAGAGGATTTTTCCTTTATAGCCCATCCATAGCGATGGGAGATCCACCGCAGTCATCTCATGATGTGTGTTGTCGGGCTATTTAAAGGCTGCTGTTTCACTTCCAAACTTCACTCCCTTCTGACGTCTTCAGTGCTGTTCACTTGGCAACCTTGGCCACCCTTCAGCAGATAATTTGTACGCTATGTAAGCATTTAGAAGAACCCAGAGTTAAACCAAGGATAAGAGTCATCGGTAACATTTATAGTTACTGAAGTCCTCACTATGTGTCACAAAGTGGGTCAGAGGGTGCATCTTTCAGGAGAAAAAGAACATTCTTTTAGTGCTATTTCTACTTTCACATTGATATGACAATGATTCCTACAGCTAAATTAAGGTTTGACCTCATGTGTCTAATGAGTTTTGTTTAGTCAACAGATTTTTTTCTAAATGTTATCCTCTCCAAAAAAATCAGAAATTTAGCATTCAGGTTATGCTTGATCACAAGTGTGTGTGTGTGTGTGTGTGTGTGTGTGTATATATATATGTGTGTGTATATATTATATCTATATATGCAAGAAGAGCCTTTTCTTGACAATAATTCAATGTGAGGAATATTTAGATAAATGTATTGAATGTACAAAAGTGTAATAAAACCCCCTTTAGTTTAATAGATAAAAGAGCATTGCGGGAGATTTTTTTTCTTTGCAGGGTTGGAGTATGTGCTCTGCTCATGGAAACCAGCTGTCATGCCACTTCCCAGCACTTGGAGGGAACAGAAACTTGTTTCTTCTCTACTGTTAAAGCACAGGGGTGTGCCCAAGGCAAAGATTAGAGTGACTGTGGAGCTGCAGGTGGTTTTATGGATTTGCGGGGAGGTCAAAGAAACATCTTTTCTTGCACTTCTTCTTTTCTCCAAGTTGGGCATTGCCTGAAATGGACACATTCAGCAGCACTGTGGGATGAGATATGTACAAGGCATCATTTCCCTCTAAGGCAAATACCTTCACTGCTGGCAAACCATCAGAATTTGCAAGCTCAGCCAGCACCTTTGACCCGGCCACACAGCTGACAGCACAGTTGGCAGTTGGTAGCTTCCATTTATCCTAAGTCAGCTCCCGAGGCATCGACATAAAATGAAATAAGGATTTGAGCAGTCACTTCAGAAATGAAAATGGGAATGCCTAATAGTTTGCTTCAGTTTGCTCAGGCTGAGAACAATTTATTAAGCTGGTAAAATGGGCAAGTCATACGTGAGAGTACCTGCTCAGGGGAAAGAAATAGATTGATCAGACACATTATCTAAAGATCCAGAAGAGGAAACCACTGCTTTCTAACAGTCAACCCACTGATGGCTTGGGATGTAGTTGAGACTACCACATATTTCAGTAGGCAGATATTGTCACCTTCACATCCTCAGTGCCTAGCACTGTGCCTGATAGTTTGTGCTTAGTCAGTGAATGTTTGCACAATTAATGAGTAAAGCCCATATGTGTATATGTTTATACATAATTATTTTTTCTAGTTCATGTAATTAATGAATGAAATTCCCAAGTCATTGTTCTATGAGGAACAGGATGAGAAATAAGAAACTAATATTTTTCTTCCTACTGTGTGCTAGACATACCAAATTTGCATAAGGAGAAATGGTCAAAACAAGATTGAAAGGTAGGTATCTTTCATGCTAAAGTCCATGGGTTTTTCACTTTACCTAAAACTTAAAATGTCATCAATTGTAAAGCATTTGGAGGAGACACTGAGTATAAGGAGATATTCATCAAGAATTCTATGTTAAAATATGATCTTTATATATGACAGAAAAATAACACATAAAATATAACGGATTGAAAAGATTCTTTTCAAGAGATACAAAATATACAAAAATATATACTAATGTAGAATAAACGTAGTAAGACATATGCAGAAATGAATGAAAACAAAGCTATAAAGCTTTACTCAAAACAAATATAAAACAATAAATAAATATAGACATTTTGTTCTAGGATGGGAATTTTCAACATTGTAAAGTTGTCGCTTCTTCCCCATATTAATGTATACATTTAATGAAATTGTAACCCAATATCCACAGACTTTTACTTTGAAATTTGACCACTAGTTCTAGAATTTATTTGGAAAAATAAATGGAGGAAAGTAGGCAAGATTGTTTTTAAAAGAAAAATAATAAGGCCTACTTGCATTATCAGATATTATAAAATAAGTTATAAATCACATTACTTAGAGCAGTGTGGCACTGGCATTAGAATTTACAGCAGATCATTGGAAGCATAAATAAACTGGATAGAGGATAAATACATTAATAAATAGATAAGTGTAAAATGAATGTGATAAAGATGAGATTTCAAATTAGTGATGAAGTAATGGATTATCCAAATAATGGTAATCAGATCTTTGGCTTAAAAATGCAAAAAAGCAGTTAGACAGCTATTATATTAAAAAAAAATTATTAAGGAGGTTTACAGAATGAAATATAATAGCGTATAGACATATGTCTTGCTGATATTGGAATGGAGTATAGAGAAAATAAAAGAAAATACTGATAGATTTGGGTTGGAAACATAAATAAAACCAAAAAGCAAATTACAAACTGTAAAAAATAGGATTAACACATTGCAGAAAGATTGTTAATATCTTCAGATTATAAACTATCTTAAATGAAAAGAATGAACATCACAGCATTAAAAGAGAGACATGAACTGGCAAGTCAGAAGATCTATATGACCAATAAACTCGCACATCATTTTAAACATTCCTTAGTAATCAAAGACATGCTAATTAAAACAAGACGTCATTCCTTGCCAAATCCATGTACCAGGGGATGTCTTTTTGCATTTGCAGGCTTGTTGTAGACCTTGCCTCCCCTGCTGTTGTTGCCCTGGGTTGGGTTGGACAGAGCTGTCTCCCACCAGTATTTGCTAGGCATCGTTTTCTCCCACCCCAGCTGAAACACCGAGGACCTCCCTCCAGATACCAAATACCTCCTCATTGCTCCTTGGGTAAAATGGAGATACGTTTTATTTCCTTTTGGTGATACCTCCTCTTAGGGAAATACCTGCCTCATCTTCTTTATTTCCCAGGGACTTACTAATTTTTATTGGAATAGCTTTTCTTGGATTCCCCAGCCTTCTGTTGGACCAACGTATGATCTTAATAAAGAACTGGCCACAGAGCCCACTTCTAGTACCAGACCCCATGTGGCACTGAGACTGGAATAGCAGCTCCCTTCCAATAACTAAGTCTTTCTAGGGGTCAGGCTTATTTTGTTGGGGATTTCCTCTCAGGCTTCCTGCAATAGCAAAATCCCAAAGACACCAGACATATTCATCCCTCTCTGATTTGCCCTTAAAGTTGAAGTGAGACGACTTCTTCTTCTTCTTCTTCTTCTTCTTCTTCTTCTTCTTCTTCTTCTTCTTCTTCTTCTTCTTCTTCTTCTTCTTCTTCTTCT
>NW_012109408.1:737783-743534 GCF_000951045.1 Mandrillus leucophaeus | reverse complement strand
GTGATGCCTCCAGCTTTGTTCTTTTGACTTAGGATTGTCTTGGCGATGCGGGTGAAGGTTGCTTTAAAAATAAAATAGAATACTTCCCATATTTGCTATAATTATACTTTCCACAAAACACGCAAAAGATATGTGAGAAAATGTTTCTAATTTACATAGTGTCTCCTAAAAGTTGGTTTGAGCTTGGAAAAGAGCTAAAACAATAAATATTTTAAGGGTGTTTATGGGCAACTACTAATTTGTTCTAAGCTTACATTTCATATATTTAAACCCTATTATAATGACACAGTTCTTGACCTACACTGTGATACTCATGCTTTTAGATAGTTTACATACTTTATTTAAACAATTCTCATTGATTTACTCCATAAAGTTTGATTTTAAATTGTCTAGGAACAAAGATTATGGACTTTTTTGTTCTTTAAGAGTTTCCTGGTGATTATCTAAGTATTTAGTGTATATAAGTTACTAAACAAATCAACTAACATATTTATTGCCCATTTATTATGTGAAATATTCAAAAATAGGAATTGAAGATCATTTAAGAGAAAAAATGTTTATTGCATTACACTTGTCCCCAATCATGAGGAAACAATCTATGTACACATAGAAAAGAGTAACTATGGGGCAGCATATAGTGACAAACAAGTGACAAAGTTAATGTTAATGTAGATGGGTAAGTAGCCATACAGAGGAGCAGAAGGGATAGTCATGAGCCTGCCATATTGTAGGTGCTTAACAATTGCTGTTTGAGTGAATATATTTGTTAAATTAATTACCCAATAAGTACTTATTGTCCCTTATTCTCATAACAGCCCTGAAAGATGGCATCATTAGCGTCACTTTTGATAAGAAGAAAATAGACCTTCACAGAGGTTCTAGGTAGCAAGCATTCCAAGTGGTACAGTAGGGGGTTTCATAGCCACATCTGTTTGACTCAAAGATCTATGCTTCCCCTCTCCAACTACATTGCTTCTTGCAGACAGAATGTTTTTGCTATGGTCACCTTGAAAAGGTGGACCTGCTTTTGAAGGGATGTTCATTTGTTAAGTCATTCTTGCAACAAATACTGACCACTCACAATATACCACATACTATCCTAGGCACTGGAGATATGATAGTGAGTAAAAAGTGGACAACGTCCCTTATGAAATTTAAAGTCTCTTCAAAAAGATAGCAATAAAAATACCACATGCCAAAAAAAAGTAGTTAGAAAGAATGAATAAGACCTACTATTTGCTAGCACAACAGGGTGACTGTAGTCAGTAATGAATTAATTGTACATTTTAAAATAGCTAAAAGAGTATAATTGGATTGTTTGTAACAAAAAGAATAAATGCTTGAGGGAATGGAAAAATATCACAAAATTCGATAAAAAGTTGAAAATTTGAATTGTATGAGAAAGAAGATATGCGTGGTACTAAAGAACTTACAGTAAATAGATTTGGTCTTATTAAGGTGTCAGGATCCTAAAGTCTGAAGAGTAAGTAAGCTTGAACTTCGCAATTTGGAAAATAAAGAATATTCCAGATCCAAAGGATGAGGGACAAAAGAGAAAATGGTGATTAAGAAGGTCTAATTATGGCCAAGGGGATCATGGTGCAAGATGGAGCTTAAACAGCAGGTAGGCACAAGGCCATTCTGGGTCTGAAAAGTCATTGTAAATATTTTTTCCTTTTTCTGACATCAATGGCAAACCAGTGAAAAGTTTTAGCTGGGGAATAGTGAGGTTGAGGGAGCAGTGGAGAACATATGACAGAACGTGCAGATGGATTAAATAAGGCCAAGGTGGATTTGGGTAGACCAGAGGGGAGGCTTTTTTTACACCAGCCAAGAGATTGTGGTGGCTAATACTACAGAGTTCATAATAAAGAATTAGAAAAAGGAATAGATTTCAGAGCTTATTTAGGAGATAAATCAGCATAATTTCATGAGGGATAGAATGTAGCAAGGAGTTTGTTAAAGAAAAGGTAAGTCTCAAGGATGAGCTCAGGTTCCTGGTTTATATAACTTGATAGATATTAGTTCCCTTCACCGTGAACAAGAAACAAAGTCTGGAGGAGAAAATCATG
The DNA here is from genome assembly GCF_000951045.1 of Mandrillus leucophaeus. NCBI lineage: Eukaryota > Metazoa > Chordata > Mammalia > Primates > Cercopithecidae > Mandrillus > Mandrillus leucophaeus. The sequence goes on along the minus strand of NW_012109408.1, from coordinate 741,462 downwards.
ACTTTATTTTTTGACATACTAAATTTGCAGTACACTTGAGACTGGTTGGTAGACATATGAAATCAGCTACTGATTATATGCATCTGTAACTCAAACAAAGGTCTTAGCTAGAGAGATAAATCTGTGGGTCATCTGAGTGGAGATGGTGATTGAAGTTGTGAGTGTAAATGAGATCACCTAGGGAGAGATATAGAGAAAGCAGAGGAAAGGACTACTAAGCACAAGGCAGCAACAACATTTAATGGCCAAGTAGAAGAAAATGTGCTTCTTAAAGAGACAGAGGCCTGGTCTTCATCTGTGACTTGGCCTGGACTCACCCCTACTGTGGCGGAAAGAAACAAATAAAATAGAATGAATGAATAAAGAGAGTGAGAGGTGGAAAGTAAGAGAGTATTATACCTGAAAACCATGGAAAATAGTAAAATTAAAAGAAGGGACCAGTAACATTGAAGGTTTTGCAAGATCGTCTGAAATACTTTACATGGAGCTAGAGAAGAAAGGGAATGTCTGACTGCCTCCCTTCCTGCTACAAAGAATTGAAGTGGAGATATAAATTACTCTTTTCTTATTACTGGAAAATATTCATTGAATGGATGGATAGATAGATAGGTAGACAGACATAGACATAGACATAGATATAGATGCAGGTATGGATATAAAACCTAGTCCATTTCTGAATAATTGCTAACCAGAGGACCTTAGGGCTATTGAACCTATTTCGTCCAGCACTACCCCCAGTTTCATTGCCAGTAGATTGCCCCATAGAGATAGTACTTACATTACTGATAGAAAACCTGCTGTTGTTAATTTCCCAAACACACAGCTATTTCAAGATGAAAACTTTCACATAAAGGAAACTTTTTAAAGGGTTTTTTAATGTGCTTCATTTGGAAAGTCAACTTATATCCTCAAAATAACTTGAAATTCTTTTCAAACTTGGTTTTAACAAAATATTTTTTGTTGCCTCATTGGGATTGGAAGAAATGTCTTGTCATTTAAGAAAAAGCTTTAAATATGTGCATACATTTAGAACTAAAATGATTTAAGTAAGAAAATGACTAGATCACAGGATCTCAGAGACAGCCTAGAAAGAGGAAAAATTGGAAAGTGGATACTAGATCAGATGCTGTTGCAACAGTCCTGATTTAAAATATTTCTAGTTCTAGACATCTGCAGTGGGAAATGGGAATGGGGAAAAAAATCAGTTCCTGGAAATAGGTAGAAAAATTGATATGATGCCAAGACTAAGTAGAAGTGAAGACATAGAGTTGAGATTCAGCAAATGTCTCCATTTTGTGGAAGAGGAAATTCAGAGAGATGTGATAATATGTCCCCAAACACTTGTTTAATAAGTTGCAGACCTGGCATCTATGGTTTAGACTTCTGACTTCAAATGCAAGGCATTATCTAATATAAAGCCATAACAAATGCTGATAGAAAAACAACTTAAATATATAGAAACAGAGAGTAGAAAGGTTACCAGGGGCAGGGGGGTAGAGGAAATGGAGAGATAAAAGGTCAAAGGGCACAAAGTTTCAATTATGCAGAAGGAACATGTCTTGGAACCCAATGTACAGTATAAATATGATAACTAAAAATGTTGTATCTGGAAATTTGCAAAGAGATTAGATTTTAGGTACTTTTACTACATACATACACGCAAAAGGTAACTATATGAGATGATGAGATGATACATTTATTTGTTTGACTGTGGTAATTATTTCTTTATGTATATGTAGATCAAAGCATCATGTTGCGTATCATAAATATATACAATAAAAAGAGCTAAAATAAGTAACAAAAATTTCATGGAAGTATGTTCTATGAAACACATTTGATTAAGAAACAAAATGAGTCAGAACTCTCTTTCTGATGGAAAAGTAGCTTCCTCAAATGAGTCCTTTCTTGTAAAGAACTAGTTAATCACCACTAGCTCTTGATGGAGAATGAAGAGAGTGAGGATGGTCTATTCTGGGCTACTGTGTGGTCCCTGGCTGGCCACACTGAAGACGCACACTCTCAACACAGTTGAACCAGGATAGGTGGTTGGACTCACACCTGCTGGCTCATGGTTCCATAGTGAGCTACCACACTGGAAGAAATGACATAGTGACTATGGATTAATTCATGCCCAAGCCCTCAAACTTCCTATGAAAGGATTTCAGGAAAAAAAGAAAAAGAGCAAAGTTGATCATTTCTCCTTATTTTTTCTTTTTCTTTTTCTTTTTTTTTAGCTGAGGGAAAAAGAGTGTGAAAAAAAGACAAACATCTTGCAAATAAATAGAAAATGAGGCCTTTAAAGACATTGTTTATACACCCCAAAGAAATCAGTTCTTATTTCAGTCAGGATCACAGAAGCCTTGGATATATTTTATATTTTCTTTTCAGAAGTGTAAAAAAATACTTAAAAGTGCATATATAGACTGAACATAGATTTATTGCCAATGACTTTTGTAAGGCGGGTGGATTGAGGCCGCTAATGTAGGTTTATGAGTACAGCTGGTCCATTTAACAGCAGGTTTATAGGCACTCCTCAAGAGCAGCCCATGTCTGTGGAAGGTATGGTATCACACAAACTCTGTTGGACAGATGGGCCCATCTATGGGCAATGCACTATAAACCAACCCATAACTACCGCAGCTGTGACCATAAACCTTTTTAGAAAACAACTAGAAAAATCTGACGTAGAAATGTTTGCTGTGTTTCCAAATAGAAAGGTGGAACAGGCAAAGTGAGTGCCAAGGCAATGGCTTGGATGAACTTACCACAGACTCAGGTTAAACCAACAAAACCTACTTCACTCTTACTCTGCATTGTTTTCATAAATCTCTGTTGAAGGATCAGGGGCAACTCATTTTCTGCTTTTAAAATTCTAAGTGCCTGAGACCACTGGTATTCCATTGAACACCCGGTATTCCTCGAAAAAGTCACTGGGATGTTGGTATTTACCTACAATGTTAGTATAGTATTTGCTTACACGGGTATACCTTGGAAGATTTGTCTCCTATGTAATGAAGACACATTTCAAAGCTGAGATTTTTCATCTGTGAAGAAGGCATTTTGCTTTTCCTCTGACATTTTGAAATATTTATTTTTAAAACAATTTTGTGGAAAGGACCCCCAGCAGACTAGTTAAGTGCATTATAGAAATAACTATGACAGGATTTTTGTTTTTGTTTTTCACTAAGGTAGTAAGAGAGCAAGTATACTTAATTTATAGTAAACATGGCTGCTGTCCAAAGCCCCTCGAAGGATAGAACCATCTCTTACATATTTTTGTATTTTCATGATGTCAAAAGTTAGAATTTGCAGAGAAGTCACTGTCATTTGGTCCGTATAAGGATTTCGTATTAAGATGGGATACACAAATGACAATTTTTTTATTTACTTACGTAATACCAACAAAATTTCTCAATTTTCCCTTCTTTTGGTTTGAATTGTGACTGTTGACCAGTCGCAATTGGTGATGTATACATGTTTCTTTCTATTACCTATTAAATAATATTTTTAAAATGTATATTAAACTATCTAGATTTTATATGCCATTATATTTATTTGAGAGAAGTAAATAGTGATTGGAAATGATGTTGTGTGTATGTGAGTCTGCATGTGTTATGTGCGTGTCTGGTCTGTGTTTGTAACCTTATTATGAGACTGACCTGGTCCCTGATCTCTCTCT
>NW_012109408.1:735234-736483 GCF_000951045.1 Mandrillus leucophaeus | reverse complement strand
TTTAATATATAAAATGATAGCTCTTCACTTTAGCAACCTTGGGTAGAAGACGGAAGGAAAAAAACACATCAGAAGGAACTATGTCATTCAGCCACCACATCTGTTCCAGTACAACTGGACCTGTCTCTTATACACATCTAGATGTGTATAGAACTATGTCATTCAGCCACACCACATCTGTTCCAGTACAACTGGACATTCCAAAAATCTTTTGTGCTTGTTCTATCTCTCTTATACACATCTAGATGTGTATAAGAGACAGGTTCTATCATGCCAGATATTCTATCTGTTAGAGAAGAGGTCACAAAATATTATCTAAAAATCTGAGCATTTAATTTATTTTAACTTTAATTTTTGTATTGTTCAGTGATTACATAATTTGCTGCATATTCCTTTAAGTTTATAATTTAATCTTAGCTGAATTATTATAAATATAATAATATAGTGTGGTTCATTTCCATTTGATAATATCTTGAAGAAATGTTAAATATTCTCATCTATATGTTTTTCCGATTTCATGATGAGGATTTTGAACTTAATTCTTAGACATAAGGAGCCATAGATAATCTTACTTTATTTAATCCTCTCTTCTTTATTTCTTCCGTTTGCTTGCCTTCTTTAACATTGATCAAGTTTTTGCATTCCTTTTTCCTCCCATTACTATTTGAAAGTCTTATAGTCTATTTCTCTATAAGAGATCAGCCTTAAAATTTAACATGCTACTGTTCTTAACACAGTCTGAGGTTCTTAGAAACCCTAACTTTTTTCCTAGCCAGTAAAGGAACATTGAAGCATCTTCACTCCAATTTATTTCCTCTATGTAACAGTTATCCACTATTTTACTTTCACTTTATTTTTATATAATTCCAAATGAATCATTTAAAAATATATAACCAAATCTTATATATCATTGTTCAACCACTGACCAATTTTATTTCACATCATTGCTTTTTGCATTCTATATATTCCTTCTGTGTTAAATTTTCTTCTTAAAATGCATTTTAAGAGTTTTATTCAGAGAAAACCTTGTCAATTATAAACTCCTTCAGAATCTTTGTCTCAAAACTCCCTTAGAGTGTTTACCTTTAAACCCCTTTCTTGAAAAAGTTGATTTATTTGTTTTGCAGTTGTTTTCACTTAGCACAACGACTTGATATTCCATTTTCTTCTGACTACATCCTTGCTGAAGGAATCTGCTTTAATCTAATCATTGTTCTTTTGTAAGCAAAGGGTTTTTTCTGTTTTTTTT
>NW_012109408.1:721677-732589 GCF_000951045.1 Mandrillus leucophaeus | reverse complement strand
CTAAATCTGATGAATCTACTTGGACACATTTTGAGTTGCACTGAGATCATTTTGTGATTAATTAATATTACTTTGATGAAGGAATCTGTTATTGACTTTACAGCATACTATAGTTAGCAAGTATGATTCATTCCTTTTTAAAAGGAGGAGTATTCCTTACATTAGAGTCAAATGTTTTTATATTTACCTCTGTAGTTGGTTCCTTTAGTGAACTTCAAAATAGCTAATAAGAGGCTTAAATTTTCAATTTTCATAGTATTTAGTCAGTTTATAGAATATTTATGAAGGCTGATTTGATATCTTGTACATTGTTGTAAAAGATTACATTACTTGTTCTCAAACAGAATAAGTGGGTGTGGGTAAACTCCCATTTTCTCTAGATGACTTTTTAATTTTTTTTGTCTTTTTGAACCTAGGTGAATAGAAATCAGGGAGTACATGAGTACATATTATTTGGAGAAAATTGGATTACTCAATGCAGAATAACTAAATCATTTCAAGATGACTTTTAAAATATTTGAAGAAAATATAGATGACTACTTATGTGTTTCAAAAGAAAATTACACAGAACTATGATTATGTGTCTTTTTCTTCTGAAGAATAATTCAAGTGATTTAATGTGATTATGGTTTAGATGAGAAAGGAAGCAAAACAGTCCAAAAATCTGGATAAGCATTTAGCAATAATATGAAAGGTGACCTAATTTAGAATTGTAAAATGACACCCAGTGGGATATTTATATTAATACAGTGAACACACATATGGTATTGGAAATTTCGCATTCAAATAGAAATTTTCAAGTGACCCAGAAAGGTAACTAGATTATTTTATTTATTTGAAGAATAAATAATACTACTTGAAGATGCCTGAAAAATATTCAGGGTCCAAGAAGTCATCATATTCAAAATTGTCTCTAGTAAAGTCAACCACCAGAATGAGACTTAAAAAACAATTAAAAATAACTTGTAGAGACTTACACATTTCAAATACTCTGATGTATTTTATTTCATTTACTGATTACAATAATCCTTTGAGGTGAGCAGTTCAGGTATTATTCTTCCATTTTGTAAATGAAGAACCTAAGGCCCAAAGAGATTAGCTGTTTTTTGTGATGTCTCACATCTAGTAAGAAGTCTGCCTTCACCTTCAACACAAGTCTTGAATTAAAATTCACATATTACCTAAGTAGAGGAGGGTAAAAGAAATCCAATTCCAATGCAATTCCACTACTGATGATATTATTACTGTTGCACTGGAAGCCAAAAAAAAAAAAAAAAAAAAGAGTCTCATAGGAAACAGAATGCAGGACAGTTACATTTATTGTAAGAGGACCATTGAAAAATGTTGCCATTTATAGCGCTGGTTTGGGAGGGAAAAGTTAGGTCACACTCTGCACAGCTGAAGGGAGGAGCTGAATGAGCACATTGGTGATGAGGTATGAGATATTAAGATGAAAGGACCAAAACACGAACATCACTATTTGACTAGAACTGGTCCCACATGGGTATCGAAGTGAACCAAAGCAACTGTGGAAAATAACAACATATCTTTCTTTTATTTTTAATTTTCTCATATTTTTAATATATAAAATGATAGCTCTTCACTTTAGCAACCTTGGGTAGAAGACGGAAGGAAAAAAACACATCAGAAGGAACTATGTCATTCAGCCACACCACATCTGTTCCAGTACAACTGGACATTCCAAAAATCTTTTGTGCTTGTTCTATCATGCCAGATATTCTATCTGTTAGAGAAGAGGTCACAAAATATTATCTAAAAATCTGAGCATTTAATTTATTTTAACTTTAATTTTTGTATTGTTCAGTGATTACATAATTTGCTGCATATTCCTTTAAGTTTATAATTTAATCTTAGCTGAATTATTATAAATATAATAATATAGTGTGGTTCATTTCCATTTGATAATATCTTGAAGAAATGTTAAATATTCTCATCTATATGTTTTTCCGATTTCATGATGAGGATTTTGAACTTAATTCTTAGACATAAGGAGCCATAGATAATCTTACTTTATTTAATCCTCTCTTCTTTATTTCTTCCGTTTGCTTGCCTTCTTTAACATTGATCAAGTTTTTGCATTCCTTTTTCCTCCCATTACTATTTGAAAGTCTTATAGTCTATTTCTCTATAAGAGATCAGCCTTAAAATTTAACATGCTACTGTTCTTAACACAGTCTGAGGTTCTTAGAAACCCTAACTTTTTTCCTAGCCAGTAAAGGAACATTGAAGCATCTTCACTCCAATTTATTTCCTCTATGTAACAGTTATCCACTATTTTACTTTCACTTTATTTTTATATAATTCCAAATGAATCATTTAAAAATATATAACCAAATCTTATATATCATTGTTCAACCACTGACCAATTTTATTTCACATCATTGCTTTTTGCATTCTATATATTCCTTCTGTGTTAAATTTTCTTCTTAAAATGCATTTTAAGAGTTTTATTCAGAGAAAAGCTTGTCAATTATAAACTCCTTCAGAATCTTTGTCTCAAAACTCCCTTAGAGTGTTTACCTTTAAACCCCTTTCTTGAAAAAGTTGATTTATTTGTTTTGCAGTTGTTTTCACTTAGCACAACGACTTGATATTCCATTTTCTTCTGACTACATCCTTGCTGAAGGAATCTGCTTTAATCTAATCATTGTTCTTTTGTAAGCAAAGGGTTTTTTCTGTTTTTTTTTAAAAAAAGATTTTCTAAAATTGTGGGTTTCTGCAATAATTCATTTAGATGGGGAGTTACTTTTACTTATCATGCTTGGTATAATATTTCTTTAATTTGAGTATTCAAGCCTTCATCAATTTAGAAAAATTGTCAAGGGTCAACTCTTTAAATATTGCCTTCTTCCTATTCTCCTTTTTTTTTTAATTTTCCACATGGAACTTACAAATAGATTGCTATCTTGTCATTCTGTATTCCATATCTCTTAATCTCATTCATGTTTTCCAACTCTTAATCTCTACCTTTTCTATCTTTGGAACAATTTCTTAGTTTTTATTTTTTAAAACAAAGTTATCTGTCTTCCAGTTTAGCAATTTTATTTTACCTGTGCATATTATTTGATTCTTTTTCAAGTCCGACAATTTTTTTTTCATGATGCCTTTTTGTTCTTATACAGTTTCAACTTTTCCTTTTGTGTTTTTAATCATTAAAAAAATACTTACTCTGTATATTCTGTCAAATTATTTCTATTATTTCATGCTATTGAGGTCTAAATGCGCTGTTCCTTATGCCTTCTGAATCTTGTTCATGGAAGATTATATCCCTGGATATTTTATTATTCTGAATTATAAATCCTATACTATAGGAGTCACAGTATCAGCTCCTGAGCTAACCATGCTGATGTTCAGTTCTCATTTTATTCCAAGCACATAGGGAAACTTACTTTTGGTGAATTTCAGCTATGTATTTAGAAGACATGTTTTTATTTTATCTCGAATTTCTGTGTGTTGGAGGTGAGTGGGCTTACAGGCTGGCATTATGCCTAGTTACACGTGGATGAAAAAATGTATTGAACTTGCTTCTGGTAGAAACTTTACCTAAATACATAAAACTAGGAAGAATTAAAAGTCAGGTTTTTAATTTTGGTCCTCAGACTAATGCATTATAGGGATTATTACAGTCATTACTGAATCTCCAAGACAACAACAACAACAAAAAAAACCCAAAGTAAGAATTTGATCAAAATTCAAATGAAGCCTTGTCTTCACAGTTGTATTATTAATTCTTCAAATAAACTATTCTAGTTACTTTCTAGGGTGATTCAAAAATTTCTATTTGAATGCAAAATTTCCAATCCCATATGTTTGTTCATTGTATTAATATAAATATCCCACAGGGTGTCATTTTACAATTCTGAATTAGGTCACCTTTCATATTATTGCTAAATGCTTATCCAGATTTTGGGGCTGTTTTGCTTCCTTTTCCATATAAACCATAATCACATTAAATCACTTGAATTTTTCTTCAGAAGAAAAAGACACATAAGACTCATAGTTCTATGTAATTTTTTTTCATGATTTATCAGTTTTCCTTCCTCTGTGGTGTACTTGAAATAAGACTACGAATCTACAAAGTTGGCCCCAAAATAGGAGATTTGGTTGCTTCCTGCCTCTTTTGCATCAGTAATATGTATTTTATTTCAAGGAAAAAACTTTAGAAGGTTTTCTGTAGTAGAGTGACTAATTTACTATCCTCCTGGGTAGCAGTAATATTCATGCCAAGAAATTATGAACGTTTTATATATCTATGGTTTTTACTCTGGTGGCCCTCCACTTGCTGGCAAAATAATGTGGGAATCACATGAAACAGATGGCCTGTGAATCAGTGTAAACATACATATAGTATGAAAATAAATGTAGCAAGTGTATGCATATGAATGCACATTTACGAGTAAATACTAATATTATAATTGTTAAAAGTACACTATTAGTGTAAATCACAGAAGTGTTCATAAAATAAAAATTCATGTAAATTAGATTTACATACAAGGTAATTCTGTGTAAATGGCTTTATAAAGAAAAAATATTCATTTTGTAGATATGATCTAACCCAAAGATTCCAAATCCTTCTGTACTTTACAAATAAAAGAAAACTTGGTGAAATTTAAATCGCAAAGAATTTATTTTTATTGTATTAGTCTTACCTATTTTTTTTATTTGTCAAATTATAGCATTCCCGTCAGTTCTGCTAAGCTATTTGGAAGTTATTTGGGTATTAAAAGAAATAAATAGCAACAACAGCAAACCAAGAAGAAATTCAACTTGTACAGCAGAGAAACAGGACAAAAATTGACAGCCTGCTTTTGATTTTTAAAACAGGCAATTAAATGAGAATGTATTTTTCAAGTCTCATCAGTGTAGCCTTAAAGATTAGGAAAGGGTCAGTTTTCTAAGCTTTAGGCCTCACGAAGATTCCTGGAATTGCGAAAAATAAAAAGATCTAACTAGCAGAATATGAGTGAAGTGACCAATTCCATATCTGATGCATAAAAACATCCTACTTGATCCTCCACACTCTGTCTTCCCTGATCTACTGGCCAGATGCAGATCATCGGCCGAGGATCCATGAAATGGAAGAATCCACAGTACTTGAAGAACCACGTGATAAACTTCCCATTTATCAGGATATCCATATTGGACTTACATGAGTAAGAAACAGATTGATGGATTTAAGCCACTGAGATTTGGGTCTTTGTTATATTAGATAGCATTATATAACTATTAAAAATACGGTAAAAGAAGTTTGATAGCACCATTTGTTAGCATGACAGGTTGACCATAGTCAATAATAATTTAATTATACATTTAAAAATAACTAAAAGAGTATAACTGGATTGTTTATAATGCAAAGGATAAATGCTTGAGATGATGGATACTCCATTTACCCTGATGTGATTATTGCACATATTTTGTCTGTATCAAAAATAGCCGATATACCCCGTAAATACATATACCAACTATGTACTAACAAAAGTTAAAAATTTAAAAACTGAAAAAAGAGGTATTCCAAACCTACATTTCTAGCAATCACAGAGGTTATTTGAAAAATAGCAAATTCTAATTTGCATATAAAAATAACTTATTTTAATAATTGTTTAGCTGTTAATAAATGAGACAAAAAATAAACGCTAAAGATACTTGGCTTTGAGGAATAATGGACTTTTTAGAATAAAGTTTTAAGGTAGAAAATCTGAGCATATCAACCTAGCAATGAATAAGCTCTCCAGTAACCAAACTAGACCCTGTGATGGGACCATCTGTCAAGGGATGACACTGTATATTTTATTAGTTATCTATTGCTCCATAATAACTTATCCCCAAACTAAGCATCATTTGGGATAACATTATTATGCCAAAACTAAACATTGTATCCCAAAACTAAACATCAAATAAGAAACATTTGTTATCTCACACCATTTCTGATGGTCAGAAGCTTAGCTAGTGGCCTTCATGAGGTTGCTGTCAAGATGTTGGCTGGGTCTACAGTGATCTGCATGCTCAACCGGGGCCTGACAATCCACTTTCAAGCTCCATGATGGCTGGCAGACCTTAATTCTTCATTACGTGAAACTCTGCCTCTTCAATGGGCTGTGTAAGTGTTCTCATCACGTTACATCTGACTTCCTCAACAGCACTAATGAGAAAGAGAGACAGAGGGAGATGGAGAGAGAGAATTCGGAGAGAAGCCTCATCAGGAGGAAAACCTCATCCCCAGGAAAGCCTCAGTCTTTTATATCTTAGTCTCAGAAGTGATATATATCTCTTCTGCCATATTCCACTGGTCATACCCACCAAACCTAGTGCCATGAGAGAGGGTAATACAGGAGGCTAAGAATACAAGGAGGCAGAGATCACTCGGGGAGCATTTTGGAGGCTGGCTCCAGCATACATAATATAACCTCTTTGATGGTTGTGAATATGGAATAACTATCATTAGTGTTACAAAAATGTTAAAGTAAAAACAAATGTTTTTTTCTCTTTTTTTTTTTACAAGGAAACACATGTTCATTTTGAAATAAAGTATTTGAGTAATATAGATGTGCATAAACACAGCAGATGTCTCCCTGCAGGGTCCCTCCTGCAGCCTACCTGCCTTCATATTTTTAAATTTTCTTTCATCCAGGAGCTTGTTACTCCAGAAGAGTTTGCAAATGACAGAATATCTTATAAAAAAGATTTGTTCAAATTATTTATTTATTTCAATCGAGAAATAGAAATTTCACATGTTTTTATGGTACACAGCATGTTTTGAAATGTGTAGAAATTGTGGAATGGTTAAATCAAGCTAATTAACATCTACATTACCTTACATATTTATCATTTTGGGGTAAGAACACTCAAAATCTACTCCCAATGATTTTTGAGTGTACAATACATTGTTATTAACTATAGTCACCATGCTGTACAGTAGATCTCTTGAACTTATTCTTGAGAAATATTCTTTTGAGGATACCCATAACTTAACACGGTATTACTAGAAATCCTGGAAGTCCAGGGTTGTATTTTAGTTCCATTGCTCTTCCAAAACACCTAACACAACAGGGTTTTGCCATAAGAACTCAGAAATATTTACTGATTTGAAACAAATTTAATACCAAGAAGTAGAGAGATGTATTTTCTACACACAAAAGAAGAAAATCATGTGTGTCTTTTTTTATACAACTGTTTTTCAATGAGTCCATTAAACAATTGGAAATAAAGAAATCCAGACTCTAAGATATATAGCATGGCCCCATTTAAATGATGCTAAATTAGCTGAAACTTAGGTACTGTAGCTCCCTCAGGACTTTCAAAGAGTTTTGGCTTGAGTACAAGGCTCACAAAATACTATTAGCTGGGGACCTAGGGCATGTTTTCCAGAGGGCTGCTTGGTCCCTATTCATGTAAAACTTTGTTTATCCAGAAGTTTCATAATGTACATTCCTCAACTCTGTCCACTTTTCTAGCATCCAATGACAGAACAATCTACCTAACTAGCCTTAGTTAACACAATTGTAACTTAAATATTAGTAAACTGTATTTTTCCATTAACCGAACAGTCCAGAATATCATATTTATATACAGAACATCTTTATGGTAAAAATTTGAACTGAACTGTGCCATTTACGTTTCGTTTCTTGTCGTAACTATTTCCAACTAAGAAATTCACAGACTCCAATCAAAATATTTTTCTTAACAATGGGCATTTGTAAGCTTTTATTCCATAATATGAATGAATCCATTAATTAACTGTAAATTTTACCCTGAAGAAAGGTATCAAGAAAAAGCACTTTTATGTATATTTTGGTTTCTCAGAGACATTTGGATAGAGTACACATTGGTTGTAAAAGGGAATCACTTTGTTTCATGAAAGTCTTCCATCCGTTATAGTCAAAGGTGAACATAGTATAGATTCACCAAATAATCTACTTCAGTGTGAAATACTTTGGTAGAACATTTGCTGCAGGAGGTTTTAGCAAGTTTAAAGACTCTCTTATGTCATGGATGTTCTTGTCATTTTATGTCACTCAGGTACTATGATCAGCATGTAATTTGTGTGTGTTTTTATTAACATATAATTATTATGCATATATAGTATGCAACGGTTGATTGCCAACACAATGGCCATTTTCCTCATTTTTCTTACCAAGACTATTCTGATTTTTTTTTCAGGTATTTGGCAATACAACATTCAGGGAAGATGCACCCCTTGTCTAAATTTAGGGGATAAACCACGACTGTTTTAAGCCAAGCCTTGCAATCATCCTTCTTTGTCAGTGAATGTTTAGAGGGAAAATATGTGATTCATTTCTGGATAACAAGACACAAAGGTAAGTAGGTTATAGGATTTCTAGGCAAATGCTTCCTCCCTGATAACAAGAGAGATGTACAAGGAATAATGTCCTTTTTATTCTTGCTTCGGATGCCATATTGAGAAGAAATGATTGAAGCTGCTGCTACCAGCTTATAACAGTGAGAGGAAACCAAATTCTCCTCGAGCATTTGACTTCATTAAGCTGCTGAATTAACCAACCATGAAGCCCTCTACAACTGAACTTCTTGTTATGTGAGCCAAACAAAAATTGATCTTTATTTATTTCACTATTTGCACCCCAAAACATCTTAACTGATAGATCATTAGCCGTATGTATCATTTAAGGGGCTAGTTTTATGCACTTACTTTATTCATCTATACTTGGTGGAATTTTGTTTCCATAATTGTTAGTAATAGCAACTGTGAATAATGTTTAATATCTTGTGGAGACTTTTTATGTTTATATTTTTATGAAGTAGGCAATATTGTCTCCATTTTACTGATGCCAAAAGAGGGGCTTACAGAGTTAGTACATCAAAGTTACGCAGCTGGCCAATGCTAGAGCTAAGATTTGCTTCTAGATGTGTTTAACTTCAAAGAGTATGCTTTTAGTTACCGTGCTGTACTTCCTCTCTACTGGGCAGCGATGCTGCATTGTATCATCTCACCCTTCCAGGTCTTTCTGTTCTTAATGCACTTCTCTTAGCTGTCACTTTTTAATGTTTCCCTAATTCTTGTTTTCACCCATTATATTTAGAATTTTCTCAAGTATACAGTGAAGTTGAAATAATTTTATGGTGAATTTTCATACTCACTACCTAGACTCTGCCACTAACATTTTACTATAGTTGCCCAATCAAATATTTTGTGATATTTTATTATCAACCCAATCATGCCTTTTAAAAATTCTCTTCTTTAGTTTTTAGCCGATTTCTAACATAGGCTATATCTGCACATTTTCATTTACAGTGGAGTTGATGATCCCTTGCATGCTCGTTTAGTTTTCTAAGGTCCAAGTATTTTAAGTGGTTATTTGCATAAATGATAACTTCTCTTTAATATTTTGCTTCATGTTAGAATAATGTAATTGTGCAATGCTAGCATTAATGATTTAAAATAGTCATTATTATAACCAGGTCAGGTCTGAATTTGTGAGGTTCAGTATAGAAATGGGGCATGTGATGTCACTATAATAGACTCAGATTGTCTTTCATTTACGATTATGTTTCCACGATGGTTAATAATGGTGTCACTACATACTTATTGAAACAGACAAAAGGCTTATAACATTCCTAAAGTAGTTCTGGTTCAGAGCACTCATGCCTATTTTTTCTAATTTTAAGAGTTTAAAGAGGTTACTCTCTTGATTCGCCAGCAAGAAAGTTGTGTGTTTTTGTGTGAGTGTGTGGGTGTGTGTGAGTGAAGCCACAGTTCTTTGTCTGAGACTCCCCCGTGCCCTCTGCAATAAGTTTCTGTTTCTGAACTTCTGGCCAGACTTACTTAGGCCAACAGAATAATTCAGCAAAGTTCTTTAATTCAGTTCTAATAGTCCAACTGGGAAATGTAAAAGAAACCAGGTTTGTAGCTTGGGTCTCCAGCCTCCCCTTTCTATTTCCATAGCTTCTAGTTCTTCAGTTGCTTATAATTAAAAGCCTTGGAGAGGCAAGTGGTGATATTTTAAAACTTATTTTTATCTCCCCATCTTTATTCATATAAACAAATACTGATAAGGCTCTTTTATTTTCTAGGCTTAAATATTCCATGTAATAAAGGAAAATGAATGTCTATACCAACTATTTGATGCACAAGATATCATTATCTGGCTTTTAAAGTTTATTATTTGCTATCTTTTCACCTAAGGGAAAGCAATGCCATTGTTTTATTGTTCTGTGGTTCCTTTCCTTAATATTCTTTGCCTTCTTATTGTCCACATAACACAAATATTTTATTATCATTCTCCTTACAATGCATTTGCTGATCAATTATATGCTTATCACTTATTTTTCATTTTTTAAACATATATTTGTTGAGCTCTTTTTTTGTGCAAGACACAGTCTGGAACATAGAGATAAAGCTGCCATTAATCCTGTCTGCAAGCAGCTTACACCTAATAATATGCATAACTCCTTTCTATTTTATCTCCTTCTTTTATTTAATTCAAAATAGAATTAGTAAAATATATTTGGTAGTAACAGGTACTTTTATAAAGTTGTGATTTCCTATGCTTTTTCTCCCCCATAATTGGATAGCTTTGTTTCGCCTCTCAACTATTTGATCTGTGTGTGGAAATGGTATTATATATTACATGCTACCTTTAAAAATCAGAAACTTGAATAATTCAAGAAACAAGAGCCAACTTGCAATAAGTCCTGCAAAAGTAAAGTGGAAAAAAAATGCTTTGGTAAAGAAAGTTTTTTTTTTAATTATTATTATTATTATACTTTAAGTTCTAGGGTACATGTGCATAACATGCAGGTTTGTTACATATGTATAGCTGTGTCATGTTGGTGTGCTGCACCCATCAACTCGTCAGCACCCATCAACTCATCATTTACATCAGGTATAACTCCCAAGGCAATCCCTCCCGCCTCC
>NW_012109408.1:720162-720437 GCF_000951045.1 Mandrillus leucophaeus | reverse complement strand
ACCATTTATTAAATAGGGAATCTTTTCCCCATTTCTTGTTTTTTTCAGGTTTGTCAAAGATCAGATGGCTGTAGATGTGTGGTATTATTTCTGAGAGCTCTGTTCAGTTCCATTGGTCGATATCTCTGTTTTGGTACCAGTACCATATGTTTTAGTTACTGTAGCCTTGTAGTATAGTTTGAAGTCAGGTAGCATGATGCCTCCAGCTTTGTGCTTTTGACTTAGGATTCACTTGGCAATGCGGGCTCTTTTTTGGTTCCATATGAACTTTAAAG
>NW_012109408.1:715009-720112 GCF_000951045.1 Mandrillus leucophaeus | reverse complement strand
AAAAGGGATTCCCTTCCCCCTTGTGCTTCCCAGGTGAGGCAATGCCTCGCCCTGCTTCAGCTCTCACTGGTCAGGCTGCAGCAGCTGACCAGCACCGATTGTCCAGCACTCCCTAGTGAGATGAACCCAGTACCTCAGTTGAAAATGCAGAAATCACCTGTCCTCTGTGTCGCTCACTCTGGGAGCTGGAGACTGGAGCTGTTCCTGGTAAAGAAAGTTTTTAAAGTAACGTTGCTTTGGTGCTTCAAAACCTCCCTGTGGAATGGTACCTGAGATGATCTTACATATACAAGGCCTGGGTAAACATGCTCACACTGTTAGAAAGTGAAAGTCACATATTATAATGAATACCCATAGTATCATCTATGTTTCCTTTACTCCAAAGAAGTGATTCTGCCTGGTGTCATAGGAAGAGCATAGGCTTGTAGTCGTTCAGAAATTGGTTTAAATCCTACTCCTCCATTTTCTTGTATCACATCCTTACCATCTGCATTTATCTTGCCAATCTGTCTACTCCAGTTTATTTTTTATTTTTTATTTTTATTGTTTTCAAGACAGAGTCTCACTCTGTCGCCCAGGCTGGAGTGAAGTGGCATGATCTTGGCTCACTGCAACCTCTGCTTCCTGGGTCCAAGCAATTCTACTGCCTCAGCTTCCCAAGTAGCTGGGATTACAGGTGCCTGCCACCATGCCTGGCTAATTTTTGTCTTTTTGGTAGAGACAGGGTTTCGCCATGTGGGTCAGGCTGGCCTCGAACTCCTGACTTCAAGTTATCTACCTGCCTTGGCCTCCCAAAATGCTGGGATTACAGCTGTGAGCCACTGTGCCCAGCCTGTCTTCTCCAGTTTTATTCAGGGCTGGTTCCTCCTCCCTCTTTGGATGTTTGTTCAAATGTCTCTTCTTCAGTCAGGCCTCTCCTGTCCTCCCTCTGTTCTCTTTGCCTCTTACCCATCTCTGATTCTCCATCTCACTGATAAATACTATGACGAAGATGAGCCCAGTGAAGTGAGTGTCGCAGGATGGGGAATCACTGGGCTTGTTATTTGTCATCTGTCTCTCCCAGTGGAATGTGGCCTCCATGGAAGCAAGGGCCTTTCTTGTCCTATTCACTGAAATTTCCCCAGGATCCATCTACAACAGTGCCTGGCACGCATGAAGTAGGTTCTCAAAATAACTGTTATTATTTTTAACCTCATGTCCAGGGATAGACTCTGCTCTCCTACTTTACAGAACAGTACAGTACCTGAGTTTCTCATGTTTTATCACAGGGCAGACTCGGAGTGATGTGATAATATACACTGCCTTAGTGCTTAGACAATTGTTTTGTTAGGTTTAGCTGATTAACTATTTCACTGGGATGGAGCCAACGAGTATAATAATACTGGCAGGTGTTTATTAATATTACAACCTTATTTCCTCCTGCAGTTCAGGATCACTAGCTTCTAAACAGGCAGACACCTGAGCCTTTTGTGTGCCACATGACAGTCTTGTATTTTTTTTCACAGGTGTTAAAACAAAACAGGGATCAGCAGATTTTGTAATCTTGTGTGCTGTGAGCCAAGCAGAAGCTGTGTGGCTTGTTTTCATGGCACAGTTCACAGTGGCCAGACAAGAATTAAGTAGGACATCACCAGGAGCACAACATACTTCTATTTATTTAATTAGTCCTGTTACCAAAGATCTATATAAAGTGAGCGGTGGAGTGATAGCAGATAATTTTTTGAGATATTCCACATGTTCAGTTTTGTATTAGTTGTATCAGAAAATGTTCAGGAGTTAAAATAATTATATTCTTCATGATATTCAACATAATTTGTTAATGAAACCAGATTCCAGGTATTGAAAAACCTACAGTTGCATAGACTTCCAGTGGTTCCTCCTGCCATTTTCCTTAAGAAAGTTATCTTTCAGACTACTCATTATATAAGTTGGTACATTCAACAATTAGCATAAAACTCTTGCTGATGTATTTGTTTGATTTCCATTGGCTCATTTCTTCTAGACTGAGAGAGAGACTAATATACGCTGGTGTTTTAAATGTTAAAGAAATTCTAAAATTATTTTTAACCCTTGTATAGGCACTTCTTGCAAAACCTGAAAATGTTGTGCAGCATTTGACATGACATAGCATGAGAAATAATAATTTACAGAACTCTCACCATCCTTCATGTGTTACACCAGGTGCTTTCTCAAGTGTGTGTATATATATATATACACACACACACTATATAATATTACTCTTTCTGTATATATGTAAAATACTTCTAGAAATCTTCCTTTTGCCTCCTGTTCCACCTTAATGGCCATTAGGAAATGGTCGTCATTGTATCAGGGGAGGTGCCAAGACCAGTCCTTTGCTACTTTCTGGAGGATACTGCATTCTGGCTCTAAAAGTAAAATGCTCATAATATTTATTTATGATTATAAACAAAAACAATCATCCATGGCCTTTACTAACATTAATATTTTAACATATCACTTGCTATTCTCATGTTCCATTCATTTTTAAAACAGAAATTTTGCTACATGTAACAATTATGGGAAATAGTCTTAGAAAGACGAAGGTTTGAAATAATGAACAGAATTAGCACATATAATTTAGAGTTTGGGTGTCATTTAATACTTTTTTATTAATCCATGAGACAAGTCTGTTCACAGTATAGTCACAGAGGTTGTCGTATTGTAATAATAGATCGATAGCATTAAGAAAACTGTAAGAGATGCCCATGAAAAATATCTCCTTATATATATTACTCTATCTTTACCATAATCTAGTGCAATACATTGCAAATGATTAAAGTGAGTCCCTGAGAAGTACAGTAATTTGCTCAGAGTCATACAGTGAATAAACAGTAGCACCAGTATACAAAATATTTTGTCCAACTCCCAGGTCCCTACCATTTCCGTGGTACTAAGGTAATTTTCATAAGATTAAAAACGTCAAAATTCCTTTAAATAAAGCATTTGAATGTAAATAGTAAAACAAATGAGAGCAAGGCAGATTTATGTAATAACGTGAGGTTCAAAATGCAATCACAAATAGGGTTAAAAGAATGGTTCATAGAGCCAAAGAGAGACATTTCAATAAGTCCAGGCAAGACCAAGACAATCTGATACTTCATGATGGTGGTTGTATTACTGGCAATTTTGTAAAATTTTCTTTGAGGCTGCATCAAATTACAATTTGAAAACAGAGTCCAAGTTTTGATTCACTTTTTCAAATCTAGAGAAATCTGCAAACACAAAAAGGTTCTGGGGGCCTCTCCAAGGAGATGCTATGAAAGGAAGGACACAATGCCCACTTTTCTCACTGTCCATCAACATTCCAGTGTTCTGGAAGCACAAGACCTGATACAGAGCAAATCAGCTAATAGTAGCAATAGCAGAATAGGGTTGGTTCACTTCCCTGCTGTTTGTCTCTTGGGCAAGTATTCTTTTCCATACTTAATCTTACCAGTAAAAGCAAACCCACTCCACTTCCTCAGAGTCTCTTCATTTTAATCTCACTTTTCTTCTATCTCCCACATTACTACCAAAATATGCACACACACACATACACACACAAATTAGAACAAAACTGAATTAGTTTCTATTTTTTATTAATATTTACCATATTGGAATTTGTATTTTCTCTTTTAATGCAGTAGCAAGTTTCTTGGGCTAATTAAGGATATGGGATGTGAAAATACAGACTACTTTCTTGCAAAGAAAGGACTTTGATCATTAAGAAATGAAGTTGGCTGTCTGAACTGAATGAGAGTAGGAGTGGGATAATGCTCTCAGACATTTCTTCTGCAATTATACATTTATGCTTGACCAGGTTCTGCTATGATAACTTTATTTTTGAAATGATGCATTTTCCTTACACAAATAATTTCTAAATCCAGAAAATTTCTTTGGGAAATTATGACTTCCAGGACTAGAATTGAAACAATGCCAACTTGAAAGTTTTATAAATTGGGCTCAAAGTGTGAAATCCTTCCAGCTGTTAAATGCATCCCATATCAAATTTATTCACAGTTCTTCAGAATATTTCCTTCTGTTTGAAGACTCCTGCAAATATATATGCCTAGAAGCTAGGATGTAAACATTCTTTTAAATCCTCTAAAGATTATGCAGAAAGCAAATAGAAAAATCACGTGTATACAGGTCACATTTTTATATGGTTTTGTAGGTATTTTTCTGTGTGGCTTTCTTAGTGCTCAGAATAGCTCTTCGAATAAAAAACGAACTATGAACTATAATCTGCCCATTTTATAATTTCGAAAGCTTTAGGCAACTACATATAAGAAAGTGTGAATTGCAGTCTTTTTTTAGTAGTTGTTGCTTTCAAAGACTGACACATTTCCCTGCTGATACAACAGCTGTATGAGTCCCTGGAGGCGAGGCATGCTCTCTTGACTTCTCCTTCAGCCTTAGCCAATTTACTCTGCATAGACCCTAGTCACATCCTACAGCTTATAGAATGTAACTGATTCGTAGTCCAAATTCTCAAACTCTGTTTACGATTGAAGAATTCAAATCTTAATTTGTGTTGGTGAGAAGCATAA
This sequence comes from Mandrillus leucophaeus, assembly GCF_000951045.1. Lineage (NCBI taxonomy): Eukaryota > Metazoa > Chordata > Mammalia > Primates > Cercopithecidae > Mandrillus > Mandrillus leucophaeus. Next base: position 715,562 of record NW_012109408.1, on the reverse strand, counting down.
GATTTATTTTGTGAGCTTTAAAAGCTTTGATTTTCTCATCATCATTTTATATCCATGCAGGCTTCAATAGCAGAATATCCCTAGGGAAGCAAGTACTTCTCCAGAAAAATGTAAGGTAAATTTTTTCTGCCTTACCAGATGCAAGAGAGGAAAGTATAGTGAATGGAAGATTGCCTCGATGCCTGATCTGTGGATATTTTCCCAGCCTGTTTTGTGAGTCTGTCAAACCCATAGACCTTAAGACAAACAAGTCCTTAAGATTATTAACTGATTCTATCTTGTATTTATTTTCATTCAATTCACAACTATTGTATGTAAAACATTAACATCAAAAAATCTATGTGAAAGACTATGTAAGTTATTAAAAGAATTTTATTGGCATCTCAAATCCTTATTTATTTTTATAGGTGGCATCCCAGTTTTGCGACTTCTTGAAATCTTCCTTTTGCCTCCTCTTCCACCTTAATGGCCATTAGGAAATGGTTGTCATTGTGTCAGGGGAGGTGCCAAGACTAGTCCTTTGCTACTTTCTGGAGGATACTGCATTCTGGCT
>NW_012109408.1:696872-714634 GCF_000951045.1 Mandrillus leucophaeus | reverse complement strand
CATGAAAAATAACTCCTTATATGTATTTTTACATCACATCATCAGCTTGTTTATGAACAAGGACACAAATCAAAATAATGACAGATTGTCCAGATTAGGTTAATCTGTACTTGATAATAGAATGTCTTTCATTTATTCATCATTCATTCATTTATTCATTCAACAAATGTTACTTAAATGCTCATACTGTGTCAGGGACTATGCTAGGAGCTTAAAATACATCAGTGAATAAAATTCTCCATCTTTTTCCTTAGGGAATTTACCTTCTAATGAATTCTTCATTTTTATTTCCCAAGCTAGTTTAAATAACAGAAATTTTCATTAGCTTTTCAGTAATTCTGAGCCCAGAGGCACAAGGCACAAGAAATCTAGTCTGAGAAGCACTGGTTACACCAATGTCATATAGCAAGCTAATATTTCTCCCTGGATGGCTGCCTTTTGTTTTACTTTAAAAGTTATCAATTGAAAATTTATTTTAGGAGATAATTTTACCTAAGTATGGACCATTGATTGGAATATTGCATTTTGAATAATGACACTGATGCATTACAGAGGCTAAAAACTGAAAAATCCACGAATTTTCTGTTTGATCTTTTAAGTAGACTCTGTGGCTACTGAACTCTGCTCTCAACTGGGAGGTGGTTCACAGATGAGGCTTCCATTGGAAGCATCATATAATGGATTTTCTCCCCAAGTATGTTGCCTCTTACCAGGCCTGCCAAAGGTGGATGCACATAGACCAAATCCAGTGGAATGACTTTTTTCTTTGTAATTTACCTTCTGTGGAAGGTAGGTAGGATGTCCTCCAAAGATGCCCACACCCTAATTCATGGAACTATAACTATGTTACATTACACAACAAAATGGACTTTCTGATGTAATTAAGAAGAGAGGCAATCCTAGATTATCCAGTGGGCCCAATCTAATCACACAAGTCCTTAAAAGCCGAGAACTTTCTCCTGCTGGGGACAGGACAGATGAGGCAGAAGGGGAGGTTAGGGAGGTTTGAAGAGTGAGAATTCTGCAGTGGCTGACTTGGAAGATGAAGGAGGTTATGAACCAGGGAACGGGGGCAGCCTCTAGAAGCTGAGAACCTGCTGACACCCAGCCACAACCACTAAGGAAATAAAGACTTCAGTTCCACAACTGCATGCAACTAAACTCAGCCAACAACCTGAATGAGTCTGAAAAAGGCTTCTCCAGAGCCTCCAGATAAGAGGCCAGGCTGGTGATACCTTGATTTTGACCTTGTGAGACCTAGAACTGAGAAACCAGACAAGACTACTCAGAATTCCGATCTACAGAACTGTGAGACTGTAAATTTATGTTGTGTTAAGCCACTAATTGTGTGGGAATTTGTTACGGGAGCGATAGAAAACGAACACATCTTCTGATATAGTTTAATCAGTTGACACCAGGTAAGTCTTCAGTCATGTTTCTTTATAGAAATAAACACAAAATTGTCATATCCTGGGGGTTTGTGTATTAACATTTTATATTATGTCAATAAGTGTTATTTCTGATAATTTGGCATTTATGTATGTGCCTATATTTCCTAAATGTTTTATTAAACATTCCTTATTCATTAAGTCTTGACCCTGGTTAAAATATATATAATACTTGAAAGTGCTGCTCTTTGGTGTTCTCCCTGTGCCAGATTCCTCCCGTTTGTAATATGGAGATTTATTTACAATGGCGAGAACTGCTCTGGGGCCATCCATAATAACACAGAAGTCTTGGCCAACAAACACCAGAAGGAGCTGTCTGGAAGTTTAGAATAAATAAACCTGGCGGGAAGTATACAGTTACTGCGCATCACCAATGAATGAATCAGGTTGAGTTCCATCCTCCTCACCTAAAACTTCCTTAAGTGGGTGACAAGCATAGTGTAAATCAGAAAACCGAGCCATCAAGAAGGTTGCCTTGACCAATGACTCAAATCACATCAAGCAGAACTAGAAGAGAAACCTGTATCTTCAGCCCTACAGTAAAACCCAATGACACGATGAATGCCGTTCAATCTGTGTGACTTCACCATGAAATCTAAACTATCATTTGAAAGGCTGCTGAATGTGGTACCAATGACACACTTTGTGCCTAACTCTCTTAACTTTTTGCTCATTTGATAGCCATACAACTCTAGAAATCTGATTTTAAAACAATTACCTTGGGTTCCAGGGAATAATTACTTTAATGATCTTTTAAATATTTTCCCCCTAAGAGTTGATCTTGCTGTAAATTCTTTATTACCTATTTATATGGTGATAGAGGATTAGGCAGACACTGTTCTTGAGTCTTTACTGAGCTAAAGGAAGGTGGCCAATAGATGGCTTAAAGAAATCATGGGGAAATGTTCAAGGGGGAATTGAAAATTCAGTATTTTCACAAGGTACAAAAACATCCAAAGTCAATGATAAAAAGAGACATATTATGGCAAATTAGCAGTAGAGGGAAACAGAAAATGTCACTTTCTGAATAAGGACTTAGAGTGGGAAGCTGTCCTTTAGCTATTATAAATATTTTAAAATAATTTTATTGATATGTGAAAACTAATTTAGAAATCACAATAAATTAGTAAAATTATAAAAATGATGGTACTCCATGAATTTTTAACAAGCATATTCCCTATGTTACACTTAGAATAAATTTTTTTTGGTAATACAAAGTCATAATTTGCAAAATATTTGGCACTCTTGTTTGCTTTCTGCTTCACTATCTTTGAGTCTGTGACAGGTAGCTGATGGTAAACCTCATAAGATTTGGAGCTATATTTGAAGACACTATCCAAAATATTTATTTGAACTTACACAAAAAGGCTATTTTCACCCTTAATATTAAAAAGCTGAGATGCATCCCAGGAGGCAGATATCATTCATGTACACGGAAGCTCTTACTAAATGTAAGTTACTATGGGAAAGGAGTAAGAAGAGGGCACTATTCATTTACAGAATACAAGAGATATCGAGTCTGAGAAATTCAAGTGACTATGCCCATTGTATAATTGAAGACAACGAGTAGAGTGTTTGGGTGATGGAAAATGAAAATATGTTATTATAATATGCTAATATTTCATTCCATCTCCAGTCTGCAAGCATTTCTTGAGCACTCACTTTCTGCTAGGTCCTGGGAAAATGCTAATCTATTTAGCACTTTTCCATTTACAAAGCACTTGATATACTTTGACTTATTTGACACACTCATAAACACTTGGAAGTGGAGAAGGTATTATTAATAATACCATTTAAACAAAGAGGAGACATGTCCGTGTAAATGGTAGAGATGGAAATCATAAGGACAAAGTGCGAACCAAAACAAAAGAAAAGATGTTCACCATGTGTAAGACCCAAAGAAGCAAAGCATGATGTGTTAAGGACAATAAATGATGAATAGACTTTGAAATAGCAATCAATCTTCTAAATTATATAACATTTAACCACAATTAATGCACAAGGCTTTTATGGGACAATCTTTAAAGCCTCCTCAATTACATAAAACAATACCTGAAAAAATAAAATTGTATGATACATTTATGAATGGCAAGGTTTAACACTTTAAAGACACAAATTCTTACCAAATTAATCCAAAAATTCAATACAATTCCAATAGACATTTCACCAGGATGTTTTGAAGAATTTGACAAACTTAGTCTGAAATTTAGGAGCCAAGAATCACCAAATCAGTCTTGAAAAGAAGATTCACTCTTGTGTCCACATGTGGCTTCACCATATTGGTAACAAAGGGGTGCCCCTCTCTATCTCCAATGCAGCAAGCGTGAGTGGGCCAGTCCCTAGACACTGCACTCTGAAATGCTTTACCATGTTGGTGCATTTGTGCCTGAGAATAGGCTTGCTCCTACTCAAGCATTAAGCATGGTGGGAATAGTAGGGCAAGTCCAATACTGGAGGACATAGAAGGCTTCTAATAGGCAGCTTTGGCTCCGGGACTCTCCAACAACCTTGCCAAACTCTCCTTAAAACGGCACAGCAGCCCAAGAGGCTTTTGCCAACCCTTCTTCTTTCCTTCCATCACCTCTCCACCTGAGGTCAGACTGGCACGATGGTCTGATGACTCCCCTAGCTCCCAGCCCTCTCTCTATCTTTGTGTCTGCTTTTTATAGGACTCAAACTTAACAGTTATTTAAAAAAAAAAAAATCAGTGTGGCACTAGCACAGAAAGAAACAGACTCATAAAGTAGAATGGATAGCCCAGAAATTAATCTGCTTATTGTACTTGATATATAATAAAAGATGATACCACAAATTAGTGGGGAAAATAGATTTCTAATTGAATGTATTGAGGGAAATTATTTCCATATAGGGAGAAAAGTAAGACTAGGTGCCTTCCTCATATTGCATACAAAAATAAATTTCAAATGAAATAAACTAAATGTCAAAGGAAAAATTGTGATTCTGTGGTGGGAAAGGCTTTTACAAAAAGTATCCCCCGAGTCTCAATCATAAGAAAATAATTGATACATTAAAATTGAGGATTAAATACATAGGTGACAGATTTGGTAAAGATAATCATAATACATGTAAAAAGAGATCAATATCAGAATGTATAAGAAACTTCTGCAAATTAAAATAAAAGAGGAAGGAAGAGAGAGAGAGAAAGGAAGGAAGGGAGGGAGGGAGAAAAAAGAAGAGACTGAGGGAGAGAAAGAATGAAAGAGAATAGGTAAAGTACGTGAACTGGAATGTCACAGAAGGGGAAACTCAAATGACTAATGAGGTAAGATTTTACGCCCATCGAATTGAATAAACTAAAAAAAAATGAAACAACACTAAATTTTAGTAAGATTAAGCGGAAACAGGAACTCTCCTGCACTGCTGGTTGAAATGTAAACGAGTCTTCCAGAAAGCAATCTGACAACACGTAATAAAACCATGTAAACATATACCCTATGATCAGTCAATACCCCTTTTGAGTATATTTCTCCAGCATACACCGACATGTTTGAAGATACTTACCACAGTAATGTTGGTGGGAGAAGGCAGTTGGAAGCTAGGTAAAGGTCCAAAACCTAGGGAAATAGATAAGTGGCAGACGAATTTTAGATAATAATGAATAGTACCAATGTGGCTACATTTTGAAATTGTAAGTTTGAGAGAATAAAATTAGAAGTAGAATGAGAAGTATTACACAATATCATTTATATGAATTAAGAGCACGCACATACACACACACACACACACACAATTGCTCAATAACACTGTATTGTGTGAGGATCATTACGTAGCCAAAGATACATGTTACAACATGAAAGAGGGTGCCCATGGGGAGCGAGGAATAGCAGTGGGGATCTGGAGTAAAGAGGAAAAAAAACGTGGGCAAGTTGTACAGACCAATGCTGGTGGATGCCATGGAAGGACAGCCTTTTTATTTCTCTCTTCCAAAGTCAATTCATATTTCCAATCATTATAACACACAAATCTAGAAATTCAACAAAACCCACATTTTAATGTTAGAGTGGCTCTGGAACAGTTTTCCACCGTTCACAACAAATTATGACAAATTTAGCAGCTAAAAGCAACATATATTTATTATCTCACGGTCTGCATGGGTCAGGAGTCTGGCCATGAGTTTAGCCGAATCTCTGCTTAAGGTGTCACCAGGCTAAAATCAAGTATTAGCCATGAACATTATTTTCGTCTAAGCCTCATGACTCTCTTTCAAGCTCACTGAATGTTGGCAGAATTCAGTTTTCGGTGACATATGACTGAAGTCCCCAGCTCCTGGAAACCATCTGCCATTTCCTGTCATGTGATTCCTCTGCACATCACAGAAGTTTGCTCCTTCGAGGCCAATAGGAGCTTCTCTGGCTGCTACTTTGAGTCTCTTTTAGTTTATTATTATTATTTTTGAGAAGGAGTGGCCCTATCACCCTGCCTGGAGCGCAGTGGTGTGATCTTGGCTCACTGCAGCCTCTGCCTCCCAGGTTCAAGCAAGTCTCATGTCTCAGCCTACTGAGTAGCTGGGATTACAGGTGTGCAGTACCACGCCCAGCTAGTTTTTCTATTTTTATTAGAGACAGGGTTTTGCCATGTTGGCCAGGCTAGTCTCAAACTCCTGACCTCAGGTGATCCACCTGCCTCGGCCTCCCAAAGTACTGGAATTACAGGCATGAGCCACCATGCCTGGTTGAGTCTGTTTTAAAGGGCTCAACTGATTAGGTCAGGCTCATCCAGCATAACCTCTCTTTTGACTATCTCAGAGTCAACTGATTAGGGACCTTAATTCACCTACAAAATCTTTTTACCTTTGCCACACAACATAGCCTAATCACAGGAGTGATAGGTGATCTCTTTGAGATAGCAGGGCAAATATTCAGCTGTATATTTGGCAAATATTGATGGCATGCCTACTATGTGCCCCATACCAGCAAAACAATTGGGTATAAGGCAGACAAAATACAGTCCTCTCATTTTAGTGGTGAGAAAAGATGTGCACTCATTTAATTAAAACAAAAAATAAAATAAGTGGTTAGAGTTTGAATTTGGGGCACCATATTGCTTGAGTTCTGGCTCTATTTCGTAGTAGCTGAATAACTTTGGATACATATTTGCTATAGGAGGAAGGATATATATACACACATATATAAACACACACATATATACACACATATATACATATATACACATATATATACATATACACACACACACACACACACATATATATGTACTTGTTATGGGAGGAAGGAAAAAGGAATGAGAGGGGTAGGGAGAGAGAGAAAAAGGGAAGGAAATGGAAAAACTTACAGAGTTTTTGTTTCGATTAATGAGTTAGATATAAAAAGCTTAGAACAGCATCTGACACAGTGAGAAATCAATAAATCTCAGCTCAGATAACAGAGGCAACTGTAAGGTCTTATGGGAGCATAGAAGAACAGACAATGGCAGCATTTTATAGATGAAAAAAAATGAGACTCAGCAAACAATAGGCTTCTCTGCATTCACACAATTAGTGAGTAACAGAACCAGGAACAGAAATGAATTAACTGTGATCTGCAGTAGTTGAAAGCACCCTACTTAGTAAATAAGGGCCCAGGTAAGATCAGGCTGAAGACTAGCCAAGGACTTTGAGGAGGATGGAAGCTATTTCATGTGGATGAATGACCTCTACACTATTCCTTCACTATGTAACTTTGATTCTCTAAGTGTTGGCATGATGATTATAATAAAAATAAGGCTCATAGTTATAAAAATCTGTAAGGCCAACAATAATATTAAAAAATATGACCTCAATTAATCCTTTAAAAAAACTATAAATGACTTTTATATGAGCCTTCTCAAATCCTTTTACAGGGAAATCAGTAGATAACAATTTTATCAGTTCAACAAATATTTGTAAGTGCTCTCTGTCTTCCACACTATATACATTTTGCTAAACTGTATAAAAAACTTCTTAAATCACCACGCGCAGTGGCTCAAGCCTATAATCCCAGCACTTCGGGAGGCCAAGGCAGGAGTATTGTTTGAGGCCAGAAGTTCACGACCAACCTGGTCAACATAGCGAGACACCCTCTCTACAATTTTTGTTTTTTTAATTAGCTGGGTATGGTATGTGTGCATGTAGTCCCAGCTCCTCAGGAGGCTGAGGCAAGAGAATCACCTGAGCCCAGTAGTGAGCTATGATTATGCCACTGCACTGCAGTGTGGGCAACAGAGCAAGACCCTTATGTCTAAAATAACTAAACTAAAACAAAAACTTGCTAAATAAAGCTGAAAAAAAAAGCCAGAACATTTTATAATGAGCCACTACTATATACCAGATAGTGTGGGTATAAAATGAATAAGACAAATTTATAGCAGGGAAAAAATTCCAACTGTTCCTCAAACTGGGGCATCTGCTGTGGAATAACAAGATTCTAGAGGCATTTCTGGCTGCGTTGAGCAGCAGGACAGCCTGCAACTGATTAACTCTCCTCACCTGTGCCTGTCATGGCCCACACTGAAATGAAAAGTTATTACTCGGTATTTTCTGGGATTAGTTTGAGAATCTGTTTATCCTGAACAGTAGATAGAAAGGAATTGCTACGAGATAGTGAAGTTTGATCAGCTTAATAAAATCAGCAGGGCAATTCAATTCCACCCACCAGGCAAACTTTCAAATTCACATTCAAATTAATAATAGTGTTGTTCAGTTAAAAGATGCTTTGATCCAAAGAATTCCCAGGGATTTGCAAATTTAGGTGGTTGATGTTCAAGAATGGGGTTTACACACAGCTGCTTGAAGTAGGAGAACAGCCTGATAGTGCCTTCTATCAAAAGCAGAGTTATACTCCAAAATGTTTCATTATGTCAGGGTGAAAACAGCATTCGAGAATACAAAATCAGGACCTTGTGACCAAGTTTATATACTTAAAATAAAACAATTAAACAATTATTTGACTAAACATTAGTCAAATAAAGAGAGATCAGTGAAGGTTAATACATCTTAAAGTTTATAATTAAATTGGTATAGAATGCTAATTTCTATACTATTTTGTTCACCATAAACTTTCACCCCAAATGAAATATAACTAAAGTTGTATTTTTAAACACATACATATATATTTTTTCTTTATCTGATGTTCCATTCAAATATCTAGTTAAGTATTCTAGATATTTATTCATCACAACAACTGAGACTGTTTTGAGAATGAAAGGGGGTACTTTTAATAATTACACTAAGGGAACAGGTGTCAACTGGAGACGTCCTCGGCAGATCAGGACATATGGCCACCCTATGATTAGGGCTTTTTCGAGTTACAACAGTTGTTGACTCCTGTATTCTGGGCCATACTTCTCATCTCTCTGAATCCCACCTCCCTTCATCTTGTATTTTCTCTTTCTGTGCTTTCTATGTGAGATCTCTTTACCCTCCTCCATTTATTCAATAACAAGTTAATGAGCATGTTCCACCTGTCAGATATTATTCTAGTAGCTAGAGACACAAATTTGGCCCTGGGTCTCTAGATGCTTATATTCTAGCCCGAGTTGGGAGCACACTTTAACTAGTTTTATAATTAGGTATTTTATAAAAATTTTGAAGTATGCTATAAAGGTGAATCACACAGCTCCTGGGAGCATATAATCTGTCCCGCCTGGAAAGTCAGAGAAATCTTTCTTTACAGATGTCATCTTAATAAAATTCTGGGGACTGTGTTTATTACTCCTCATCTCTACCAACTGTTAAAACTATATTTTTTCCTGCTGTCATCCTCTTCTGCCTCCCTTCTTTTTTATTATTTTTATTAACATTTCTGGTCTTCAGTTTCTTTTTTTCTACTAATATTGTATCAGGGTGACACCAAGATGTGCTACACTGAACCCAACTTCTGCATGTTTAAGACAAGGTATGCAAAATTAAATGAATCTATACTCCAGTTTTGTGAATAATTCAGATACACAATATAATGCAATAAAAGATGGCTGTGCTACCTGATCAGGTGCCTGATTGGGTACCAGTGGACAAGTTTGTCAAGCAGGAGTCCAAAAATCTCACTTTAGTCAATACATGATTAACTTGCTTCCCTTCAGTACTTGCCTGTTCTTTATTTCTTGCCTCTTCTTAACTCTTCCCTTAAACGTCAGCATTCCCTAAGGTTCTGTCCTTTGCCGCCTTCTAATTTTTTTTTCTTTGGGAAACTCTTCTACTTCCATGGCTTAAGCCACCACTTTCAGGCAGATGGCTCTGAAAACTTTTTTTTTCTGCTCTCTAGGGAGTTCTCAACAAAGAACAATCCTGCATTTGCAGCTGTGTGCAGGACAGTGTCACAGTCCAAGCCACTGGCACTGCCCAGCTCATGCCACCATAATCTTTCATCTTGATTATTGCAAAAACCTTCTGACTGGTTTCCCTGTCTCCAGCCTTGCTCCCACCCAAATCAATTTTGCCTCCACACCATAGCAAACATGATCTTTCTAAACTGCTTGTTATCATGCTAACCCTCTTCTTAAAACTCTTCCCTAGCTCACTCTTGTTCTTTAATTAAAACCCAAGCTCTTAACAGAAACTGACACTCTCTGCATAGCCTGGCCTGTTTTTCCCTCTAGACTTGCCAACAACCGCTTCCCATCTTACATATATAGTGCACTTCCTGCTCTATAACCCATGTTGTCTCCTGACTCTAAGCTACCACACATGTTCTTCTGAACATGCTCTTTTCCTGTCCTGACTTTCACTCATCCCTCAGGCCCCAGCTCCTTAGGAGCTTTCCTAGATTTCCAAGAGGTGACAACATGCTGGTGGCCCTCACTCTCTCTCAGCGCCTCCTCGGCCTCAGTGCCCACTCTGGCCATCATTGAGGAGCCTTTCAGCTGGCTGCTGCACTGTGGGAGCCCCTCTCTGGGCTGGCCCAGGCCTGAGACGGCTCCCTCTGCTTGCAGGTAGCTGTGGAGAGAGAGGCGTGGGTGGGAACGGGGCTATGCGCTGCACTGGCAGGCCAGAGTGAGTTCTGGGTGGGCGTGGTTTCAGCATGCCCCGCACTCGGAGCAGCCGGCCGCCGCTGCTGGCCCCAGGCAGTGAGGGGCTTAGCACCCAGGCCAGCAGCTGCGGAGGGTGCCCTGGGTCCCCTGGCAGTGCCGGCTCCCAACAGGGCAGAGCTCACGACCTGCAGGCCGCCATGCCCGAGTCTCCCTACTCCGTGGGCTCCTGCCCAGTCAGAGCCTGCTGAAGGAGATCCGCCCCCTGCTCCAGGGTGCCAGGTCCCATGAACCACCCAAGGGCTGAGGAGTGTGGGCGCACAGCACTGGACTGGTAGGCAGGTCTGCCTGCAACACTGGTGCAGGACCCACTAGGTGAAGCCAGCTGGGCTCCTGGGTCTAGTGGGGACTTGGAGAACCTTTATGTCTAGCGAAGGGATTGTAAATACACCAATCAGCACTCTGTGTCTAGCTCAATGCTAGACACAGAGTGCTGATTGGATCAGTGCTCTGTGTCTAGTTAATCTGGGGAAGACTTGGAGAACTTTTATGTTAGCTAGAGGATTGTAAATGCACCAATCAGCACTCTGTCTAGCTCAAGGTTTGTAAAGGCACCAATCAGTGCTCTGTGTCTAGTTAATCTGGTAAGGACTTGGAGGAATTTTATATCTAGCTAGAGGATTGTAAATGCACCAATCAGAACTCTGTGTCTAGCTCAGGGATTGTAAATGCACCAATCAGCACCCTGTCAAAACGGACCCATCAGCTCTCTGTAAAATGGACCAATCAGCTCTCTGTAAAGTGGACCAATCATCAGGATGTAGATGGGGCCAGATAAGGGAATAAAAGCAGGCTGGGGTGTCTTTCCACACTGTGGAAGCTTTGTACTTTTGCTCCTTACAGTAAATCTTGCCGCTGCTCACTCTTTGGGTCCATGCCATCTTTATGAGTGTACCACCCACCGCGAAGGTCTGCAGCTTTACTCCTGAAGCCAGTGAGACCATGAACCTACCAGGAAGAATGAACAACTCCAGACGTGCAGTCTTTATTAGCTGTAACACTCACCGCAAAGGTCTGAAGCTTCACTCCTGAAGTCAGCAAGACCACAAACCCTCCAGAAGGAAGAAACTATGGACACATCTGAACATCTGAAGGAACAAATTCTGGACACACCATCCTTAAGAACTGTAACATTCACCATGAGGGTCCATGGCTTCATTCTTGAAGTCAGTGAGACCAAGAACGCACCAATTCCAGACACATTACTATGTGCTCTCTCACAGCACCCTCTACCCTTGTTATCACAGCCCCGTTTTACTCTCACCTTTAGCTTACTCACATTCTCCACTTGGCTGTGAAATATAGCATGGAATGTAAATACTACTATAGAATGAGAAGATTGAACATGAATAGGCACTCAGTAGCTGTTAGTGTCTTGTAAGGGTCTTAACAAGTGGTTAAACTTTAGTATGAGGTATGAGAAATCCACAGAAGGAATAGCATTAGCAAAGATGTGTCTAGAGATTGGAAAATGCAAGGCAAATGTAGTAATTAAATCATGCAGATTGAAATATACACTCAGATAGGAAAATAATGGGAGCTAAGGCTTGAACAGCTAAGCCTTGAATGCCAGATTGAGACATTTGGTATTTTTTCCCAACATTTGCTGGACAGTGGATTTACCTGGGAAACTCTTATCAAAACACCAATACCTGGGATCCACCTTCAGAGATACTGAATTATCCAAGAAAAAGACTCAGACAAAAGCATTTAAAAAAAGCTTTCTTAAAAGGCTGGAATTAAGAATCATGACTCTAGGAGGCAATGGAAATTTTGGAAGTTTCTGAGTATAATCTAGTATATATTAAATTTGTAATAAAAATGTGTCAAATGAATGTTGATGTTGCATATACCAGATATCTTTGTTACTGGTTTTCAGAAATTTTTCATGGTTTATAAAAATATATTTGTTCATTAACAAAACACCACAATGACTTTATTCCCCTTTGTTACAGGTAATGTGTAAGAGCCCACAAAAGTCACTTAATTTTCTCATGCTTTAAATTTTGTTTTTCCTTTCCTTGTGTGTAAACACAAGTGTTTTAAGCATATTTTGAACTGTTTTTTTCCAGAATGTGCATCTTTATTTTTCCTGAATATTTCTAAATACCTTAGGTAAAATTTACTGCTTCTACGGATGGCCTAAAAGTTCTGGCAATGAAAGAAGTAAAGTGTGAATGTATTCTTAATACAAGCTATTCAGATGTCTTCATCAATTATTATGTGAAGTCTTTCCAGTTCTATCCTAAACTGTGGAAACTCTTCCAGTTAAACAACAGGGCATGATAAGAGTTTCATAACATGCTGCCTGTAAGAAGTAATTTCATTGTACCAAACTCATTTTCACTTTTAATAATCTTGATTTGATCCTATATCACTAATAGAGGCTTTAAAGATCAATTTATATATTTACTAGACACTATGAGGTTCATGATGCTCTTACTTTTTACAAATAATAAATATGTATATACTTTTTTACAAATAATAAGTGCATACATAAACATTTTTCCTGCTATTATCTGTACGTACACATTTTAAAAAATAATAAATTACTTTTTACACATTTATTGTTTGAAAAAAATGTGGTAAAGTCAGAATTCCTCACTGTTAACAATTATCTCTAAGAAGGTCTAAAGTTTTTATTCTAGGACTTGAAGGGGAAGTTAGCCGTATTTATATACTACTTTTCTCAAACTTAGCTCTCAACTCAATATACTGTGTTTGACAGGCAGACACAGGTATTATATCATGATAAAACAATAGTGGTGCAATTGCTTCTTAGATTGAAAGAGATGCAGTCATTGCACTATTGCAAGAGTAAAGGAAAAAAATGAATTGTCATTATCCAATGAATTAATAGAGTTCTAATCCCACTTGAAGAAGAATTTTGTTTTTCTCAGGACTTCCAGTATTTATGCTTCTGTGAAGCGTTTTCTAATATTGACTCTTTAGTTAGGGGCCAGGAAATATTTTTTTCTAAATGAGAAGGAAATTGGTTATAAGCAAATTAATTTGGGGAAATGGTAAGATTTAAAACTCCCATGTTTTCATCAGATACCACATTTTTCTGGAGTTCTAGCTATCCTTTGTTCTTATATTTCCAAAACATCTAGTAAATTTAAAAAATGCAATGGGAGACTTTAAGCCCACAGCCCAGCCCTTGATAAATAATCAAACGACAATCGAGTATTTATGCTTGCCCTGCAACAGAAAGGTTAAAGTTCATTGAAAAATCCTCTTAATTTAAGAACTGTAGTTGTTCCATACAATCATAAATAAAAGAAGTAATTATAAACTTTGGGGGGGAAAGGACTAAAAATATTTTTGAGAAAAATATGGCTTTCTAATCTAATTGAAAGTAAGGGAAATTTTTTGTGCCTTGTAGTGTATGATTATATATAGTTGTGTGTAACTGGTGAATGATGTCTAAAGAGGTTGCTCAAGGTTACAGGAAAAACCCTAAGGAATTCTTGCAGCAACATCCTGAAATAAGAGCTCCTGCATAATAGATTCACTGTGGTTTCCTTAGTGAAGCAAGCCTTCTATGAACACACAATCTTTAACTATACAGGATCAGGAGGAGAATTGAGTCATGCATTGGAATGCTTTTAGCTTTGGTTTACCCCTCTGTTTAAAGAAAAGAGTTATGAGATTTGCTTAATTTGATCATTTTCCTCTTTCCTTTGGTAATCTCCCTCCTGTATTATAAGATATATAATGCTTCCTTCACACTTCAAATGAAAGTTGAAATGAATTTTTCATGCGTACTATGTTGTAGATGCAAGGTCAAAAATTTACTTCAGGGATCTGAATGTGTAGCATATACAACTGAGTTTTGAAAGAAGACAAAATCTTTTTCATCACAAAGAATATGTGCTCATTAAGAATCAGAATGTTCAATTGTGTGAAGATGGGAGATGGGGAGATTGGTATTATGGCCTTGGATCCAGAAATCAGGTATTTACCCAAAATTTTCTCTGTAGTTTTCACCTATCATCGATTCATTTAACCTGTTTACCACAATTTTTTAAGTTTAATTAAGAGTCAGTCGTCTTTTCATGTTGCTGGATAACAGCCTTGACATTTTAAAGGGAGACATTTTTCTCATACTAGGTTCTAGTTATTGTGTATGACAGTGGAACTCCTAGTGGGATTTTCTTGAGTTCATAAGCACCTATTAAAGATGCTTATAATAAAAGAATAAAAGATAAAAAATCAAAGAAATGTTTGAAGAGGTATTCTGGGGCTTGATCTATTGGTTATTAAAAATGTAATACAGGGCTACATTAACAAGGCAGAGTGGTTTTGATTCAAGAACCAAAAGGCAGATTCAAGAAATAGGAAAAAAAAACTAGAAACAAATCCTAATTATGATAAGTATTTTCTATATGACAACAGTACCACTGCAAATAACAATAAGCAAACAAACAAAACTCCAATAAACCAAATGAAATTATTAAATAAAAATACAACTGAAAAATCAATAAAGTTACAAAGATATATAATGAATGCTGCTGTAACAGTGGATTAAATCAACTATGTTCAAATATTATAACCACATTTCAGAAAATTAAAAATGTCAAAAATAAAATGATAATTTATATAAATAATAATATAATTCCAAATTTCAGAAAAAGAAGAAGTAATCACTAAAGAAGAAAAAAGTCAATATAAAAAGCCCAAACTGTGATACATTAAATCCTTTCATAAGCAAAATTAAGGGGTCAGCAATAAACTCAAAAAGTATTTTCAGAAAAATGACAAAGGGTTATGTCATTAAATAGAGCTCATGCCAACCAGTAAGTTTACCAATAGGAAAAAGGTCCAAGTGCCTGTAAATAAGAGCTCACAGATGAGGAAAATATATGTCACTAATAAATATAATAAAGCATGTTACCAACTTAAAATGAGATATCACTTTGTCTCCTGGATTGGGGGGACAAGGGGAGGTACAACGACATTTCACACATCCTCCATCCCACCTGCCAGCCCAACCCTATACTAGAGGGGTTTGCTCACCCAATCTCCCTTCTGAGACCATAGTCTGAGAATAAAAAAAGATAAAAAAATCAAAGAAATGCTTGAAGAGGTATTCTGGGGGGCTTGCTTTACTGGTTATTAAAAATGTAATACAGAGTTACAATAACCAGCTACTCTTCAAGTATAGGGAAGAGACAGAGAAGAAGTATCATGTTATAAGAGCAGGTTAATTGCTGTGTTAATGTTTTGCTGAGAGCCTAGGTCTGGAGGAACTGTTTTTCTTGATTCCCTCCTATTTTGCAGGATTGCAACGCTACTGGAGATCCCTCTTTGACCCCAGGGCTAGGATGGAGAGAAATAAAACTGAGATAGTTGGAAAGGGAGGATGACTCTCTAATGTCTGTCTGAAATAGCCTCATTTCAGTTGAGTCATTTAGAAGGAAATAGTTGGTCATTTAGAAGGAAAGTAAAGAGGTGTTTTGTATCATGCTATGAGATACACGTGTATGTCAGGTTGTCTAATCTGAAGATATTCTTTTGAGCAGTGGACTAGTAGGACATAAGGGATGGTTAAGGGGTTTGTTATATTAGCAGAACTTGTCCAAAATAGTAATGCAGGATGTAAATGAGAGAATATTGAGATAGTCGCTCTAATACTGACACTGATGACAGTTTTAACTGATACAAGCTCTCTATAAACCATTTAAAGTACCAGGAGTCTTACATTTTAAAAAATATCTTCTTTGACCCCCTAACTACATTTCTTAGCATTACTCATTGACCAAACTTTTGAAAAACACCACTTTGTGACAGGCAAAGAAGATGATAGATACAGCAATTAACAAGGCAGGCCAGGTACTTGTTCTTATAGTACTTTAATTCTAGTGGGGCCGGGAGAGAACAGACAATAGCCATGTACATAAACAAATAAGTAAGATATTATAGAAAGTGATACATAGAGTGAAGAAAATAAATTGGAGTAATATGTTAAAGAGTGACCAGGGAATGTCAGGGAAACTGTCTTTGAAGGGTGATGTATTAGTGAGGGTTCTCCAGAAAAACAACCAGTAGGATGTGTATACATCTCTCTAGATGGATAGACAGATGGATACATAGATGGATAGATAGTTACACACTTAAGTACATACATATATGTATGTGTAGAGAGAGAGAAACAGAGACAGAAAAAGGTTTATTTTAAGAAATAACTCTGGTGGCAGGCGCCTGTAGTCCCAGCTACTCGGAAGGCTGAAGCAGGAGAATAGTATGAACCCAGGAGATAGTGCTTGCAGTGAGCCGAGATCCTGCCACTGCACTCCAGCCTGGGCAACAGAGAGAGACTCTGTCTCAGGAAAAAAAAAAAAAAAAGAAAAGAAAAGAAATTGACTCACATGATTGTGGGAGCAGGAAAGTCTGAAATCTGCAGGGCAGACCAGACCAGGAGGCTGGAAACCCAAGGAAGGAGTGACGTTGCACTACTGCATCTGAAATCAGTCTGCAGGCAGAATTTCTTCTTCTTCTTCTTCTTCTTCTTTTTTTTTTTTTTTTTGAGACGGAGTCTTGCTCTGTCGCCCAGGCTGGAGTGCAGTAGCGGGATCTCCACTCACTGCAAGCTCCACCTCCCGGGTTCATGCCATTCTCCTGCCTCAGCCTCCCATGTAGCTGGGACTACAGGCGCCCGGCACCGCACCCGCCAAATTTTGTATTTTTAGTAGAGACAGGGTTTCACCGTGTTAGCCAGGATAGTCTCGATCTCCTGACCTCGTGATCCACCCGTCTCGGCCTCCCAAAGTGCTGAGATTACAGGTGTGAAGAATTTCTTCTTCTTCAGGGACCTCAGTCTTTTCTCTTAAGGTCTTCAACTGTTGGATGAGGCTCACTCACATTATGGAGGATGAGATGCTTTACTCAATGTCTACTGACTAATCACATCTAAAATTTATCTTCACAGTCATGAAGACCAAGCAAGTTGGTCTTGCTCTTATTTGACCAAGCAAGTGAGCACTGTAGCCTACCCAAGTTGACTCATCAAATTAATTACCACAGGTGATATTTCAGCTGATAATCGAATAACAAAATGTAACCAGCCACGTCTGGTCCTGGTGGAAGAGATGCAAAAGTTCTAAAGCAGAAGAGTGTACACTGGGAGCAAAAAGACCCAGTGTGCTGGGTCCCAGTGATGTGCTGTGACCTGTTCATACTGCCTCTAAAGACCCTCCAAAAAATCAATGAATCCAGGAGTTGGTTTTTTGAAAAGATCAACAAAATTGATAGACCGCTAGCAAGACTAATAAAGAAGAAAAGAGAGAAGAA
>NW_012109408.1:694297-695275 GCF_000951045.1 Mandrillus leucophaeus | reverse complement strand
AATTGATGGACTTTGAAGGAAGAAAGCAGGAGGAGCAGGGCAGGGCAAGTTTGGACAGCACAGCAGGTAAAATCACAGATTCTAATAGGGTGACCTCTTATACACATCTAGATGTGTATAAGAGACAGGGACTAGTAGGACATAAGGGATGGTTAAGGGGTTTGTTATATTAGCAGAACTTGTCCAAAATAGTAATGCAGGATGTAAATGAGAGAATATTGAGATAGTCGCTCTAATACTGACACTGATGACAGTTTTAACTGATACAAGCTCTCTATAAACCATTTAAAGTACCAGGAGTCTTACATTTTAAAAAATATCTTCTTTGACCCCCTAACTACATTTCTTAGCATTACTCATTGACCAAACTTTTGAAAAACACCACTTTGTGACAGGCAAAGAAGATGATAGATACAGCAATTAACAAGGCAGGCCAGGTACTTGTTCTTATAGTACTTTAATTCTAGTGGGGCCGGGAGAGAACAGACAATAGCCATGTACATAAACAAATAAGTAAGATATTATAGAAAGTGATACATAGAGTGAAGAAAATAAATTGGAGTAATATGTTAAAGAGTGACCAGGGAATGTCAGGGAAACTGTCTTTGAAGGGTGATGTATTAGTGAGGGTTCTCCAGAAAAACAACCAGTAGGATGTGTATACATCTCTCTAGATGGATAGACAGATGGATACATAGATGGATAGATAGTTACACACTTAAGTACATACATATATGTATGTGTAGAGAGAGAGAAACAGAGACAGAAAAAGGTTTATTTTAAGAAATAACTCTGGTGGCAGGCGCCTGTAGTCCCAGCTACTCGGAAGGCTGAAGCAGGAGAATAGTATGAACCCAGGAGATAGTGCTTGCAGTGAGCCGAGACTATGTTGTAGATGCAAGGTCAAAAATTTACTTCAGGGATCTGAATGTGTAGCATATACAACTGAGTTTTGAAAGAAGACAAAATCTTTTTCAT
>NW_012109408.1:680253-692992 GCF_000951045.1 Mandrillus leucophaeus | reverse complement strand
AGAGAATTTTAGACCAATATCCTTGCTGAACATCGATGCAAAAATCCTCATACTGCCTCTAAGAGCTGATTACAAACATCTCTTTTCAATTCCATGGTCAGTGACATCACACTGGTAGCTTGAAATCAGTAAGTATTTATACCAGAGGAGTATGTACACCAGAGTAATCAGCAAATGCTACAAACCAGGACTTTTATTACTCCCACTTTTTAAACATTTACCTGCAAAGTACTGATGGGAAGAGCTCAAGGGGGAGGCATGGGCCTTAGATGGCATGTCTATCAGCTTAGCTCTCAGTCTCAGTGTGATGACTGACATTTTCCAGCCTTATTACATACAAGTCAAAATAATTCATATTGTAGTGTACTCTTGAACAGGTTTCATAGGGTGGCAGGATTGCAAGTAGAAAGGCTAATGAGAAGATTACTGAAGCAGTCTAGAGACGAGATGATGGAGACTACACAAGAGTGTGGCAGGCACCAGGAGAGATTAAAAGCTTTGAAGGGCACATTTTGAATGGGGTGCTATAGCTCTTGGATGGAGGAAGCTGCAAGGAGAGAAATTAAGAATGACCCGTGGGTTATTGACCTAAGCAACTGGGCCTACCCATGTTGGGGTTCTTTTATGACATGGGAACACTTGGGAGGGAGAGTTTCAACAGGGAAATGTGGCAGGGGGAGTCAGTTGTTGCTTTGGCCTGATTGAATTTGAGATGCCTGCTAGATTTTGAAATGCCTGAAGCCGTTAAGGAAGAAGTTTTATATGTGAACTTATATTTGGAACTCAGTGGAAAGGTCAGAACTGGAGATGTAAATTTGGGAATCATCTCTATACAAAGACTAACTTTCCTAAGGAAATAATCAGAAATTCAGACAGACTAATAGGTTAAAATAAAAGGACACAGAAATGTATATGCTATATGGCTGAATAAGGAAGATATATTGAAACAATTAGTCAATAAGCCGTAATTCCACTTGCTGTAGCTAGTGTAATTATGAGTAATTTAAATTTTTTGTCCTTTAGATATTCACCACAACAAATAAGTTATTCTTAAAATTAGAAGAAAACAATCTTATTTTTAAAGAAATATAAAAACATTAAATTTGTTAATGATAACATTGAAATAGCGAAGTAGCTAAAAATTTTATTTGGCCACTGGTTAAACTGTTTCTTTGACTTAAAGAGCTTACAGTTATGTAAGCACACTATTTTATACCTGTCTTTCCCATTATTAAAATAATACATGTATGTTACAGATAAATTTGAAAAGATAAAAGAATAAAGAGAAATAATTTTTACGTATTATTGAATATTTAGTTTTCTTGATCCAATTTTATCTACTTTTTTGTGATATGCTCCTATCATTTTATATCTTATTTACATCTTATATCTATCTTTTTTTATCTTATAGAAGCTATGTTATTAATCCCTTAAAAGTGCATTTTTATAAGAGGTTAAAAAAGGTTCACGACTTCACATGGTTTTACATCTTGTGATAGTGTTCTGTAATGTTTAGCCTCTATGATACTGCTGCAGTCTAGTGTTTCACTGGAATTTTTCATTTTCACTTCAGTGCCATAAAACTGCAACCTCAAATTTATTGCAATATTTACATATATGACAGCTGTTAAAACTACAGTAGTTGAAACACACTTAGGGAATAGTTACTGAGGCAAATGTGTGTATGCACGCACACACACACACACACTTTCATGTAAGTTATTTATTTTAACGTTGAACTTTTATTCCCTCTTGGTGAATAAAAAAAGGACATAAGTGTTGATATTTATGTTATACCATTACCTACTTCCCTTACTTCATTCATGAATTTCTTTATTCATATCAATACTTACTAAAAGTTTATAAAGAACCTACTATGTGCCAAGCATTGAGCAAAACACAGCATAGTTGGGGAGACGGACACATGAATGGAAAAACAGTATTGCCATATGGTGAGAACTGTTGAAAGGATATAATCAACATGCTTTGGAATCACACAGGAGAATGGGAGAAGGTGACCCTTGAGCTGGGTGTTAGAGGATGAATGAGCATTTACCAGGCAGAAGAAATAGCATTTGCACCTGCATGGAGCCATGAAAGGAGAAAGAATGATTGAGGCGGGAAATAAAGTTCAAAAATGAGGTTTGGACTAGCTTGTGATGGGTCTTGTGTGCCAAGCTAAGGAATTTGGATTACATATTGCAGGTCATGGAAGTCAACAGAGGTTGCTTTGCATTGGAGACTGTCAGAATCAGTTTGGACTGGAAAGAACATTCTGCAGCAATGTGAGGAAAGATTAGATTGGAAAGAAAACTGGTAATAGGAGCACTAGGGATAGGTGAGTTCAGTGCAAAAGATAAGGAAGGCTGAAAGCTTTGGCAGTCTCTGAGGATGGGAAGAAAGAAGACAATTTGGCAAAAATGACAGTATTTAATGAAATGATTAAAGCAAGAACAGGATGAAGAAGAAAGAAGATAGGGAATATATTTTTTAAAAGAAGGTTGGGTGTGAAAATTAGAGAGTCCGGAAAGTAATTTGAAGAAGGGTTAGAATCAAACAATTTTTTAAAGGGTAAGTAAAATTTGAGGTTGGTCTAAATTGAGACCAATGTGTTTGAAATAATGTTTTAATATTTCCTGGGTTGAGATAGGAGATTAAAAAAAGGGGCTGATAAGAGGTCTACTTTCATCTAGACTACATAGGTGCTCAGAAAGAAAGAGAAATGAGAATTTGCTTAGTTTTTTATTTTTAATTTTTTGGGCACATAGCAGGTGTATATATTTATGGGATACATGAAATGTTTTGACACAGGCATGCAATGTGAAATAAGGAAATCTTGGAGATGCGGTATTCATCTCCTCAAGCATTTATCCTTTGAGTTACAAACATTCCAAGTACACTTTTTAAGTTATATTAAAATGTACAAAACGTTATTATTGACTATAATCACCCTGTTGTGCTACCAACTGGTAGGTTTTATTCACGCTTTCTAAGTGTTTTTGGTATCCATTAACCATTCCCACCTCTCCCCTAGTCCTCCACTACGTAAATGGGAATTAAAAGATGATCAGAAGACAGTTGGGAGCAGAGTGAGAATAAGAATCTTCAACTGCTGTCTCACTTTTCAGATCATGAAGAAGTTTTTCACAATGAGCAGAACACTCAACCTGAAAGCAGAATGGATTGAGTCACTGCAGCGTGGCAGTGGAATGGTGCCTGATGTTGGCAAAGGAAACATGTACTTCTAGACTTGACACTTTTACCTTTGTTTACAGTTTCCAAATAGAAACACCACTTTAAAATAACATGGAGAATATACATGGATGTACTGAACGAAGGATAAAGTCTGTGTTGCAGTCCTGGCCCCATCGACTTCTACAAATATGGCTTTGGACAAATCACCTAACTTTTACTTTTGAGAATTTAAACTCATCATGTATAAAATGGCATTGCTAATATGTTTGCTGCCTACCCCATTGGGTTTTGTGAGGAATAAATGATAATGCTAAGAAAAATGCATTGAGAATTATAAATCACTATTCAAATGCAAGTTATTTATGTGATTATTGTCATTATTATTAATACTTTCACTCAGCTAAAACCTTAGAACCAAAAAAATCTGAGAACTTGCTTACTATTAGTAACTGTCTTATTTGATTTAGGGACTCAAGAAAGTATCAGCTCACATGACTGAGTCTCATCGATTCCAAGTTGTGCATTGAGAATCACAATAAAGATTGGGAATATGAGACTTTAGGCATAATTCTTTTTCATCACCATCTGGCTATTTCTACTTCTCCAGTCCTAACTTCTAACCTGATCTTAGTCAGCAGGGCTAAATTGCAAAGTAGAATATTTCAAGGAAGCCTTCTTCGGGTTCCATACTCTGCTTTTATGCCTTCTACACAAAGAAAGGGAAACATAAAAAAAAAAGAGTGGACCTCCCATTCATACACAACTTCCTCCCAACAATTTCCTTAGTAGAGCCTGGGAGGTCCTACTTCAACCAACCCTGCTCCCTCCGCTGGCTCTGTGCTGCCTGATGACCTCCATACCATGCTCCCTTGTATCTCTATACTGCTCACAGGTCACCTCATCAGAGACACCTTCCCTGATTACAGCATATGAAATTACAAAACAAGCCTGATCTCATTCCATTGTCCTTGCTCTGCTTCACAAACCTCAATCACCGGCAGATGTAGAATATACTTATCTGTTTCTTATCTGTCCCTGCTCCCATCCATGTAAGCACTGCAAGAATCAGACTTGGTTTACCATTGTAACCCCTGAGTCTGCCACATGGAAAGTATTCAATAAATCATTGTTGAACAAAGGAATGAATGCATCTGTGAATGGATATATTAATTTAA
Source organism: Mandrillus leucophaeus (assembly GCF_000951045.1). Lineage (NCBI taxonomy): Eukaryota > Metazoa > Chordata > Mammalia > Primates > Cercopithecidae > Mandrillus > Mandrillus leucophaeus. Next base: position 688,622 of record NW_012109408.1, on the reverse strand, counting down.
AATGTCCTGGTTCTTAGAAGGATTTTCAAAATTTGAAAATATGAAGTGGTGTGAGGACTATTGCTCAAGGTTAAAAGAAAGGAAAAAGAATGCATCATTCAGGCAATTGATGGACTTTGAAGGAAGAAAGCAGGAGGAGCAGGGCAGGGCAAGTTTGGACAGCACAGCAGGTAAAATCACAGATTCTAATAGGGTGACCAACCCATTGTGGAGGATCTAGACATTTTCCAGCTATAGTACTAAAAATCCCTTATCCTATGCAACTCCTCAGTGCCAGGCAAACCAGAACTGTTGGTCGCCCTAAAACTTAGAGTTAAATATTCCCTAAGGATTAGAATTCCTTATGCACATTTATTAGCAGTGAGACCTTGGGCAAGACAAACTGTCTCTGATTATAGTTTATTATTTGTAATTGGGGCTAGAAATACCTGGTTCAAAGGTTTGTAGATATTTCTTTTAAAAGACTCTATATAAAACACTTAACACATTGCCTGGTATGAAATGTGCGCTGGATAAACAGCGAGGTAGTATTATTAAAGTGCTTGGTTGATAATTGGCACTCAATAAATGTCGGCTTAAAGAGTAAGGTACATACTAATTCCTGAGTGTTTTGTGTGACATGGATAATGCCTTTTAATAATAGAATTGCACTATTTCAAAAGGTATAATAAAGAGTCTTCATGATGAAATTTGAATACTGCATTTGCCTTTCTGCTCTCAAAGTATTTATCATAATATCTTCATCTGGAAGAAAAGCATTTTTGTTTTTATAATGTTCATTATTATTTTTTAAAAAAAACTATGTAGTGCAGTAAAAAGTAAAAAGTAAGACTTTTATGAACATTTATAAAGTTTTATACATTCTAAAACATAACATAAATATATTTTACTTGCCAGTATCAATAATTTATTCAAAGTCTTTTAAATAAGGCTAGTATAGGCTGGAAATATCATATTTTAGGAAAGCATAATTCTTCTCATCAACAAAAACAAACGTTCCAACTAGTTTTATGAAATAAAAGCCTTTAAAATAGTCACTTGCGGTGGATTTGAAAAAACGTTCTCTTGTCTGTTTCTGTTAATGCCCTCATGAGTTTTACTAGTTGCAACTGAAATCACAAAAACCAGGGCTTGATGCTTAACTGGCAAGAAGCCAGGATAATGAAATTAATAACATATGCTGAAGAACCCATTTGTAACAATTTTTTCATTAAAAGAATGAGGCAGCTCAAAGCTACTGACAGGGCTTTCTCCCCCTTCCCCCAACCCTTTATTTTCTTTTGCCTGTAATATGTATGTTAAAGCTGATAGTTCTTAGTTACTCTCAACAATTCACATGACTCCAAGATTTAAGCTATCCTGTGGCTGATAGGAAGAAAGCTTATTTTGTTGTTATTTTTGTAAGCCTTTTTTTTAGGTCGCAATATGATTCTCTGTCTTGTCAACCAGCAACACTCTGCAGTTCAGAGCCGAGCCCTGTGGTAGGGACACTTTTGAACACAAGGTCTCGGTTGCTTTGGCTGATCTCACCTGTCAACAGCCTGACATGGAACTCTTCTGCATGTAACTCTTGAATCACAAAGGCCATGCGCAAAGGTATGTGTATCTGCTTTAGAAAAGAACCCTCTGAAGCCCTCTCTTAGAACTTCTTCACCTTCACTTTATGTACATCTCTAGCAAGACTGGTAACCTCATTTGCAAATGTAATAAATTATGGACAACAAATTAGAAGGAAAGAAGCAAGCAACTGAAAGCAGCAAAAAGAACAACCGAGAATTAAGCAGGAGTTGGAGAAATGCTGAAATCAGGCATAGGAAAAAATACAGCGCTCTCTGTCATCACTGGGTGAAGAACCTTTATAGACTCTACAGTTTTAGGGGACATCACAGGATTTCAGCAAGTGTGAGGCTCTAAATCACTGGTGTGTCGTGATAGGTGTTCATATAGATAAGCATGAGTCATAAGGAAAGGTCAGGTGCCATATTCACTGTTGAAGAACATGGACAAGATTGTCATGCATTTCTTCATAGTTGTTTAAATAAAGGATAGATAGATAGATAGATAGATGGATAGATAAATCTACAGCAACTCATATATTATAAATGTGTTTGTGTGATTGTGCACAGAAGTGCATCGTTATCAGAGTGTTCAGGTTACACACCAATAATGGATCTCTTTGAGCAGTGGGCTAGAGGAAAAACAGAAAAGAAGCTCTCTACTTCATATAGTTCTGTTTTGTTGAAGTTTTCAAAATGAGCATGTTTATTTTCTAACAATAAAAATATTTAAAGGTGTTCAAGGAAGGCTAAATCACAGGTGCGTTCTTACCCACGTACACTTTATCAGTCAGCCCATAAGCCAACAAGATCTTGAGGCACAGGGTCAATATTCATTCTTCCTACTACACATATATTGAACCTTTGCACTGTACTATACCCCTGCAGGATATCCCTGTTTTATATGCAGAAAGGATAAATCAGATCTCATTCTTTCTCTCAACAAACTAATAAATGAGTAAGAAGCTGAGAGGATAATAAAATGTGATAGGAGCAATGTGGGGAAGTGGGAGGTGGGGGAGAAAGACTTAGAACACGTGACCTTGAAACCCAGACAGGACAGGGTGCAGCCAAGGGGGTGCCAGGGAGCCAGTGGGAGGAAGCAAGGCAAGGGAGCCTCAGAGAATGACGAAAAAGGGCCTGAAGGGCCTTGCCAAAGCCGTGATGGGAAGAGACTGAAGATGAACTGCAGTGATATTAGAATGTTAGAGATGTCAGAGCCATCCCCAAGGTGGGACCTTGCTTGGGGGCCTAGTTTGTTCCATTTAGGATAGATTTAATGAACTCAGATGCCGCAAAAAGCCTTCCATTGTGTATCTCTGTGTTTGTCTCTACCCCTACCCACTCCTCTTCTTTGTGGCCCAACTCTGTCTGCAATTTCAAGACACTGGAGCCCTTGAAGACAACATCAAACTAATGCAAGGTACAGACACATTTAACAATGCAAGTACAGACACATTTAACAACTGCTCTTTTAATAAATAACTTCTTTAGAAAACATTTTAATTTGTAAAGGGTCTACTTTGTAAACTCCACCAAGAACCTTGCACATAGAACACTAAGTATTGGTCTCTTCATCATAAGCTATTCTTTGTCTTTTGAATTCAGGAATAAGCAATGACAAAATTCTGGTAAAGATTCTTTCTAATCAAAGAAGAAAGACACAGCATTTGGTTTAAGGGTCTTAATGTGTGTGTCACTCTATTTCAAAGATATAAAGGACAGCAACAAACTGGTATCAAAGGCATGCCGTCTTCCTGAAGATTCTTCCTACACTCCACTGACTTATATGCGTTTATATGACTGTATTGGGTGGGTGGAGGTGGAGGGAGAAGTGATATTTAGTTGGAGGTTGTCATAATATTGGGTAGTTGACCTGCTCATTATCTCTAATTCAGAGAGGAACATGATGCATTTGAGCTCTGCAGCACAAATTAAAAACAGCATTTCGTAAGTGCTGTTCACTGCAGTGACAAAAGACTACACATTACATTAAAAAGTTCTTTTGGAGGGCGTATGAAAGCTTTACTGAGAACACATGGCTGATTTCAGCAAAAAAGTAGGTGTGACAGGAGAAGAAAATCACAGCTGTGTGTGTGAATGTACAGATGGGAACACAGAGAAACTGAAAGACATAAAAGTCAGTGAGTTGGGCATCCAGCATTAGTAAAGGGAGGAAAGGAAAACTGAGAGTGTGATGAATAAAGTAGTGGTGGGCAAACAAGTTAGAGATACTGAATGTGACAACATGCAACTGAGAGAAAAGTGTTACAGCAAGCAGGGACATTGGCTGTGTATTACACACAAAATACAAATAGAAAGAGAAATCTGTGGCACAGGCCATGGTGTTTTCAGGCTATAAAACTGCGAATTGCTGAAAGATTTCCATAAGGTCTTCAAAAATCGTAAGACAAAATTAAACCCTTACTAAGTTTTAAAGCTGTTGTGAAAGAAAAAGGAAATTTACTGTTGACTTGAACAGAATGCAATAATGATAAGTCTGAGATAAGAAACTGTTATTGACTCTAATCAAGAATTCTGACAAACCAGAATACATCTAAACACTGTAAAGATGAGGAAAAAGCACATGTTTTTCTATCACTCTATTAAATAGGACTCTATGTCAACCAGTACAAAACTAATGTAGGAGGGGAGGATATTATAGAAAAGAAACAGCATAAAATATGGCCAAAACCAAGAAGACTTGGGCTACCTGTTAATATTTTTATATTCAATACTAACAAACACAATATGATGTGCCAGGCACTCTTCACAGTACTCTAAAAATGTAAAATCATGGAACCCACACAGCAGCCCTGTGACAGTTACACTGTGAGTATCATTCCCAGATGAAATGGATGGATAAATAAACTGAAACACCAAGAGTCTAAGTATCTTTTTCAAAATAATCAGCTAGTAAGTGACAGAGCAGGTTTGAACCCAGTGTCTGTGCTTTCAACCTTTCTGTTATATTTACTAACTTTTGCCTTCAGCCATAACATCCAACACAACCTGGAAGATTAGTACATTCTTCTCATTCAAACACATGTGACATAATAATCACTACTATAGATTGAAGCTAGCCTTCTCCAATGATCACCCAATTGTTAAACTATCCTTATTTAAATACATTTATCTTTTTCTTTTATTTTCTTTCACAAAGCAAGCATTTACTATCTATTAGATATATACTTGTGTATATATATACACATATACATATACAGAGATATATACTTAGATCCATGGGAAAAACAAAAATTGTAGCATATAGTCTGCCAGGATCTAAATGTTTGGGTCCTCGCAAGACTCATATGATAAAAGGTAATCACCAATATGATGGTGTTAGGAAATGAAGCCTTTGGGAGGTAATTTAATCATGAGAACAATAGGATTAGTGCCCTTATAAAAAAGGCTCCAGAGAGCCACCTTGCGTCTTCCACCATGTGAGGACAAAGCAACAAAGCACCATCTACGAGCCAGAAAGCCGACCCTGTCAGATACAGAATCTGCCAGACTCTTGATCTTGGACTTCCCAGCCTCCAGAAATGTGGGAACTTCATTTCTGTTGTGTACAAAGTATCTGGTCTTAGTCCATTATAACAGTCCAAATGGCCTAATACATAGTCCCTACTTTCAAGGACAATACATTAATTAGAGTAGGATAATTGCTATAAAAAACCATCACAATATTTCAGTGGCTTCTCACAATAAAACATTGCTCTTCCTATTCTAGTGAAGATTTCAGGGGGTGGGAAGCAAAAATAGAGGAGTTCTATACCCAACTGGGAACATGCAGCTTCTCCATCATGAAATCTGTTCTCCTCAGGAGTCAGCTCCATTCAGCAGGTGCTGGGGAAAGAAAAGTGGGTGACGTCTGGCAGGTTTGTAAGCGCCAGGCTGGAGGAGGGAACCTGGTTTCTGCTCCCATTCCTTTGGCCAGCTCTTGGGTGCATGGCCACACCTGATGGGAAGGTGGAGCCCCAGAAGAGCCAGGAAACCCCTGTGTCAGTCCAAAGTTAGGAAAACATTCTGCTAGTCTTTACCTTTGGTACCAACCTCTGTATCAGTCTCAATTAGAGAGGAAAATAGAATCTGCTCTAAGATGTTCAAGTGGGAAGGGATTTAGCAGAGGAGATCAAAGATTTACAAAATCATTGTAAGAGCAGAGTGCACAAAAGTCAAGGAAACCACTGCTACTCTTCAGAAAATCGGGAAGGGCAGAAATCTCAGAGAACCACCACTGATGGCCTGATGGACTGTAGTCCTGAAGTAGCGTTGTTTCCAGGAAATGGGAGCAAAATGATCAGATCTGTCCTCTGCTGAAGCCCATGTGATTTCCCTCCATCATGGGAGACCTTAAAACCCTTCTTCCCTTCTGCCATGTAACTCACACAGGTACCACTGATTTGCAGACCTCCAATGGGAGCCCAGTATCTAGGACATCTGGGTAATGTACTCAGGCCTGAAGCTCCTGCAGTAGAGGAAAGAGCAAAGGAGGGAGTGGAAATGGTTCCAAGGTGCCACAAGACAATCCAGCTCAAGGGATGCATTTTTGTTTTCTTTATACAGGTTTTATTTTGAAAATGAGAAATAAAAAACTCTATGTATTAGAATCCTATGTACTAGAACTATATTCACCGTTTATATTTGTTAACCTCTGTTTTATTTTTCAGAGCCAGCTTTAAAAGTATAATATTTGGGAAGTTACATAGCACATTTGTATTTGAAAAATTGTGTTTAACTGGGGAGTTAAGATTGATTTGTTTCTGAAGAGGTTTGAGGAGAACAGATAAACATAAAGCCATTAGATTGAGCACAGATGCCATTGCTCCACCATTAAATTGATGAGCAGTAACTAGTCAATGAATTAAATCAATATTATTATTAACCCTTACCATTTTCAGCAACAGTGACTTCATCTTGTCTCTAATTTTTGCTCCAGCATCCCAGGGAAAGTTTAGTCATATCATAGACTCAATGTTATTGGTGATTTTTGTGTGGGGTCTCAGTGGGCTGCTCAGGACAATGAGGGGTTTATTTATTTACTCATTTTTACTTTGCTTGAGTTCTCTGGTTGTTATTATTTTAAAACATAGCTTTAATTTTAATAGTTACTGATCATTTTGTTACTTTATTACTCACTATACTGAAAAAATAGGTAGGTGTTAGACTTAGTATATGATGTGGTTTGGCTCTGTGTTCCCACCCAAATCTCATTTGAATTGTAATTCCCAACATTTGGGGAGGGATCTGGTGGGAGGTGATTGGATCCTGGGGGGCAGATTTACCCCATGCTGTTCGTATGATAGTGAGTTCTCAGGAGATCTGATGGTTTATAAGTGTGTGGCACTTTCCTGCTCACCCTCTCTCTCCTGCTCTACCATGGTGTGATGTGCTTACATTCCCTTCGCCTTCCGCCATAATTGTAAGTTTCCTGAGGCCTCCCAGCCATGCTTCTTGTACAGCCTGTGAAACTGTGAGTCGATTAAAACTCTTTTCTTTACAAATTACCCAGTCACAGGTAGCTCTTTAGAGCAGTGTGAGAACGGTATAACAGTTATATATACTTATATCAATAACATTTAAGTATTCATGCAGGGAGGACCACAGTGAAGTAAGTATAGATGCAGATCACTATGTTTAAACTTAAAAATCAGGAGTTTGGGGCAGTTCATAAATGCAAGTCCCTGTCTATGCCTGCATGAATAATTGGAGGTTGTGCAAGACTATTTGTACAAATGTTAGCTTCTGGTCAGTGTGCTTGGCCATAGGGCTCTGCAGATTCTCATCAAGTTTGATAGCTCTAGGCAGTATGTGAACAAGCTCTAAGAATGTCCACCTCAACTGTGTCTGCTAGTCAGCTAAAGGTAGAATGTAAGGATTTTGCTGTTATAACGAATGATAAGTACATTTGCTAATGTTTACTAAAAAGAGTAATAATATTAACTAACAGGTAGTGTTACTCATCAGACACTGGGTAGGGGTACTCATCTCACATTTTAGAGATGCACTAACTTCAGATGCAAATAAGTTAATTTCCCCAAGGTCACAAGTGGAAGCAGTATGGTTTCAAAGTCTAAGTTCTTAACCATCGTGGCAATATATAGCTCACAATTGTAGCTATTATTTTTTCTGCCTCGATGCACATGAATCATCTGCCTATGTGTGAGTGGCAGAAATGAGTGAATTCCTACTATAATTAACATGCAAGCAGGGGCAGGAAACATGGGAGATGGCTGTTAATGAGAAGTTCTCCAGGAATCTTTCATGATTAAAATGGGAAATCAACACATCATCAATTAAAACATAGATATGAAAAGTTACCTTAGATTGTTAGGGTGGTTCTAGGTCATCAATATATGATTTCACTGCAAATGAATCTATTATCGATCTAGAATTTTAATGTAAATCTATCTGTAACTGTCATGCCAATTGGAAAACACTGTATTAGCAAGAGTTTGAAATAAATATAAATGTCTATCAATAGTGTACTGGTTAAATAAATTAAAATATATCCTTATAATGAAATAATATGTATGATTTAAAAATTGAAAAGTCCTTTAATATATTAATGGAAAGATATTTGAAATATACTCTCAGGTATAAAACAAAGTTTAAATAAATGTATATATGATGCTACCATTTACATAAAAAGGGTAAGAAAAAAGAGACCCTATAACTGTATTGGCTTTCACAAGCATAAAACTTCTCTGGAAAAATAAACACAAAAATAACAATAGGGATTACATTTTGTGGTGATGGAAACTGAGAAGATAGGGAGTCAGATAGGAGAAAGATGCTACTGTATCGATT
>NW_012109408.1:672390-674783 GCF_000951045.1 Mandrillus leucophaeus | reverse complement strand
GTTGTTAGTGTGATGGGCTTCCCTTTGTGGGTAACCTGACCTTTGTCTCTGGCTGCCCTTAATATTTTTTCCTTCATTTCAACTTCGGTGAATCTGACAGTTGTGTGTCTTGGAGTTGCCCTTCTCAAGGAGTATCTTTGTGGCATTCTCTGTATATCCTGAATATGAATGTTGGCTTGCCTTGCTAGGTTGGAGAAGTTCTCTTGTATAATATCCTGAAGAGTGTTTTCCAACTTGGTTCCATTTTCCTCGTCACTTTCAGGTACAACAATCAAACATAGATTTGGCCTTTTCACATAGTCCCATATTTCTTGGAGGCTTTGTTCATTTCTTTTTACTCTTTTTTTCTCTAAACTTCTCTTCTTGCTTCATTTCATTCATTTGATATTCAATCACTGATACTTGACCTAATTGGCTACTGAAGCTTGTGCATGCATCACATAGTTCTCATACTACAGTTTTCAGCTCCATCAGGTCATTTAAGGTCTTCTCTTTGCTGTTTATTCTAGTTAGCCATTCGTCTAATCTTTTTTCAAGGTTTTTTAGCTTCTTTGCAATGGGTTCGAACATCCTTCTTTAGCTTGGAGAAGTTTGTTATTACCAATCATCTGAAGCCTTCTTCTCTCAACTCATCAAAGTCATTCTCCATCCAGCTTTGTTCCATTGCTGGCAAGGAGCTGCATTCCTTTGGAAGGGAAGAGGCACTCTGATTTTTAGAATTTTCAGCTTTTCTGCTCCGGTTTCTCCCCATCTTTGTGGTTTTATCTACCTTTGATCTTTGATGATGGTGAGGTACAGATGGGGTTTTGGTGTGGATGTCCTTTCTGTTTATTTGTTGTCCTTCTAACAGTCAGGACTCTCAGCTGCAGGTCTGTTGGAGTTTGCTGGAGGTCCACTCCAGGCCCTGTTTGCCTGGGTATCACCAGCGGAGGCTGCAGTACAGCAAATATTGCAGAACGGCAAATGTTGCTGCCTGATCCTTCCTCTGGAAGCTTCATCTCAGAGGGGCATCCAGCTATATGAGGTGTCAGTTGGCCCCTACTGGGAGGTGCCTCCCAGTTAGGCTACTCGGGGGTCAGTGACCCACTTGAGAAGGCAGACTGTCCATTCTCAGATCTCAAACTGCATGCTGGGAGAACCACTACTCTATTCAAAGCTGTCAGACAGGGATGTTTAGGTCTGCAGAAGTTTCTGCTGCCTTTTGTTCAGATATGCCCTGCCCCGAGATGTGGAGTCTACAGAGGTAATCAGTCCTCCTTGAGCTGTGGTAGGCTCCACCCAGTTCAAGTTTCCTGGCCACTTTGTTTACCTACTGAAGCCTCAGCAAAGGCAGATGCCCCTCCCCCAGCCTCACTACCACCTTGCAGTTCAATCTCAGACTGTTGTGCTAGCAGTGAGTGAGGTTTTGTGGGCATGGGACCCTCCAAGCCAGGCACAGGATATAATCTCCTGTTGTGTCATTTGCTAATACCTTTGGAAAAGTTCAGTATTATGGTGGTGGTGTCCTGATTTTCCGGGTACCATCTGTCGTGACTTCCCCTTGGCTAGGAAAAGGAATTCCCCAACCCCTTGCTCTTCCCAGGTGAGGTGATGCCCCATCCTGCTCTTTGGCCTGCCTCACCCACTGTCCGACAAGCCCTAGTGAGATGAACCTGGTACCTCAGTTGGAAATGCAGAAATCACCCATCTTTTGCATTGCTCAGGTTGGGAGTTGTAGACTGGAGCTGTTCCTATTAGGCCATCTTGGAACCTCCTTCCAAAAGTAATTTTTTATTTTATTTTTTAAACAGAGTCTTGCTTTGTGCCCAGGCTGTCATGAAGTGGCATGATCTCTGCTTACTGCAACCTGTGCCTCCTGAGTTCAAGCGATTCTCCTGCCTCAGGCTCCTGAGTAGCTGGGGTTACAGGAGCATGCCCTCAATATTTTTTCAAAAAGGCAGTTTTGGGATTTATATATTGGTTTCACTTATTTATTCATTGGATCACTTTCTTACTAATTCTATCCTTATTAATTCTTTTGTGATATTTATTTGTTCATTTTTTAACTCAACACAGGTTTAATTCATTTGTTTTCAATCTTTCTGTTTATTAATAAAATATTTAGCACTATATATGTCTTTTCTCTGGACACTGTTAGCTATATCTCATAAGTTCTGATGTAAAGTGCTTTCATTATCATCATTTTTTAGACGTTTTATAATTTTAGAATAAATTTTCTCTTTGAGAAAGTTGGTGTTAAGAATTTTCCAATTTCTAGGAAGTGGGAGCACTTTGTTGTTGCCTTCTTTTAGTTTCTAGTTTTGTTGCATTGTGATCAGATAATGTTTTCTGTATTAATTTTATGTTTCGAAATGTGCTGAGATTCTCTGTATTGGCTAGTATGATTCATGTCT
>NW_012109408.1:670264-672340 GCF_000951045.1 Mandrillus leucophaeus | reverse complement strand
CAAACGTGCACCACTTAACACTTACTTAGTAAGCAACATACCAGTAAACACAAATTAGGACAAGACAAACTGCTGTCATAAGTGTAGGAGTATAAAGAGTAATGGCATGCAGAGAATTTGCTGAGTATAATTAGAGTTGTCTTCTTGGGGGAATTGAATTGCATGCCTAGTTTGAGATAAAAGAGATATGGTGTTATAAACAGTGTGGTGTTGCATATGCAACATTCTGACAACTACAAATGTGGAGAAATAAACTAAACTCTTAAGTCATTGAGAGAGATTGAAGGACTGGTGCCTTGAGAAGGTAGAACACTGGTATCTTGAGTCTCCTATCATCAAGGGAAAGGGGCCATGCTCTTCTTATTTAGGCTTGATCTTGGTTTCTATTTATTTCCACTCTGTTGTCTTACTGGATTCCCTGTAGTGCTTTTTAACTGATTCTCTTCGGTGTTCCAGGTACCTATTTATGTCATTTACAAAACGTAACAATTTTACTTTTTCCTTTCCAATTTTATGTCTCTAATTTCTTCCTATGTTTTAATTGCATTGACAGACATTTCCAATACAATGGCACGTCCTTCTTTTTCCTAATTTAGAGGGAATCAACTAACTGGCTATCAAGCTAACATACATTTTATTATGATAAGGAGCAATTTAGTTAAGTGTTAAGTATGTAAATGTTTTTAAAAATAAGAATGAATGCTGAATTGTGTTAAATGCCTTTTCAGCATCTGTGGAACTATGGAAATGATCTGTTTTTTCTTTTAGACCTATAAATATAATGGATTATACTGATAGATTTACAAATGTTGAACCATCCTTGCACATCTGGAATTATCTCTACTAGATTTCAATGTTCTGTTTTAGGATGTTGATACATTTTTGTCATTATTTTATCTGAGAGTTTTGTGTTGATATTCATGAATTACAGTTTTACATAGTTTTGTGTTAGGGGCTATGATGGACAGACTTTAATGTTGCTTCCTGGTATTCTTGCCCTTGTATAATCAAGTTTCTTTGAGGATGGTTTGGGTCCATGATTTTCTTCTAACCAGTAGAATATGGCAAAGGTGATGGGGTATGACTTCCATACTTACACTACATTATATAAATCTTCATCTTGCTAGCAAACTTGCTCTAGGGGCTCCTTCTCTATTGGTGACTTTGAGAAATCAAACTGCCCTGAATTCTATACCACAGATGTATGCACGATCTTCATTAAGTTTTGGTATCCAGGTTATGCTTTATTTATATTTTCTGGAAAAGACTCAGAAGCCATGCTTTTTAACTCTGAAACTGATTAAATAACGTTATTTTCCAAAACATTGGTGGGAACCCTCTGTTAACTTGTTTTCACCTGGTGCTTTTTTTTTGAGAGGACGTTCTCTGCCAACCTTTTCTATTTCTTCTGTGTAATTTGGTCTGCTTAGATTTTTCTATTTCTTCTGGAGTCAGTTTTTGTAAATAATATTTTCCAATAAAAATGACCTTTGCATCTAGATTTTTTTGAGAATTAAGCAAAAATAGTCTAATTATTTTCTTAATTTCTAAACAAAAACAAATTAGGTTAGTGAATGATTTAATCAATATTTTTCCTTTTATTTTTGTTTGTTAGTTTATGCAACCTGTATTTTTTAGTTATTATTATTGTACTTTAAGTTCTAGGGTACATGTGCACAACGTGCAGGTTTGTTACATTTACACACATGTGCCATGCGGATGTGCTGCACCCATTAACTCATCATTTACATTAGGTATATCTCCTAATGCTATCCCTCCCCTCTCCCCCCACCACATGACAGGCCCCGGTGTGTGATATTCCCCACCCTGTGTTCAAGTGGTCTCATTATTCAATTCCCACCTATGAGTGAGAACATGCAGTGTTTGGTTTTCTGTCCTTGGCGATAGTTTGCTCAGAATGATGGTTTCTAGCTTCATCCACGTCCCTACAAAGGACATGAACTCATCCTTTTTGATGACTGCATGGTGTTCCATGGTGTATATGTGCCACATTTTCTTAATCCAGTCTATCATTGATGGACATTTGGGTTGGTTCCAAGTCTTTGCTATTGTGAA
>NW_012109408.1:667696-670214 GCF_000951045.1 Mandrillus leucophaeus | reverse complement strand
TTTTCTCATTTCTCTCTTGTGTTCATTACTATTTTATTGTTTATTCTACTGTTTATTCAATTTTGAGCTCCTTCTAATTTCTTCCTTGTTTCATTTAACTTATTTTTAGTACTTCCATGTTAACTAATGCTAGTTTATTTATTACCACTGTGTATCCATCTCTTCCCTAAGTTCTTGATCTTCTGTTTTGTGCTCTTCTTTCACAGAGGCCACTACTAAAATAACTTTTAAAAATATGGCACAATATTTGCTTAAAATTCAATCTGTTACATAACAACATTTTCTATGGCTTCTCTTCATAGATGTTAATTCCTTCTAATGGTTTATTATTAAATAAACTGAGTGTTTGTGGACTAGCTATAAGATGAGTTTCCTGCAAGTGGAGATGGGACAAAGTAGTGCTCTAAGTTACCAGGGTATTGCTTTTTTGTTTTTCTGATAACACAGGCCCTGTCTTATCCTCAGTTAGCACAAACCTAGATTGCTTCATGTGAACATGGGTTGCTATATGATTGCTTTTGTATATTCTTCTCTTTTCTTTTTCTGAACTAATCATTCTATTTAATTGTGGGTAATGGATGGGTGGCTTCTGCCTTCAACCAGCTCTCTCCTATTTCTGTACTCCCTTAAGATTTTGATCCTCAGGCATAACTCCCTACTTCAAGAAGTACATTTTGGTTTTGCATTCAGAAGTCTGCTGCCACCATGCATTCACCACTGTTCTTTATTCCTCTCCATGAAGCTTTTGCATGAACTCTACTTTTCAGCAGTCTTTAGACATTGGGTAGCTCTTTCTGTTGTTAAAAACAACATTTGTCCATTTGGTTTTAGTTTTGTTTGTTTTCTTTCTGATAGTACCCCAAAATAAAGGAGGAGAATCCTCAGTATACATTGCCATGTCTATACCAAAGTTGATAAATTCTCAAGTGACTCTAACTAGTAGCTTCTAGGAATGTTGCATTAATCCTACAGAGTAACTAAATATTTGATGCGTCATGGCAAATATACAATTTTATTTTTTGTATTTTTCTGTCCAGTTTCCCTTCCCTCATACTGTAGCTATGATGGGCCCATAAATTTCATCACCATACTTCCTGAATACAGGGGTGGACACATGATTTTATCTCTTTAGGTAAAGCACTTAGCCCAGTTTAGGCACATGACCCAAACAGCATCAATCAGAGCTCTTTGGTGACATTTTTTAAATATGTATTTTTAAATTTTATTTCACCAGTTTTTAGGGAACAAATGATTTTTGTTTACATGAATAAGTTCTTTAGAAGTGACTTCTGAGATTTTGGTGCAACTGTCACCCAGTGTACACTGTACCCAGTATGTAGTCTTTTGTCCCTCATCCACTACCCACCCTTCCTCTAGTCCCCAAAGTTCATTATATCATTCTTATGCCCATGAATCCTCATGGCTTAGCTTCCACTTATAAGTGAGAACATACAACATTGGGCTGTCCATTCCTGAGTTACTTCACTTAGAATAATGGCCTCCAACTCCATCAAAGTTCCTGCAAAGGGTATTCTTTTGTTCCATTTATGTGTGTGTATGTGTGTGTATATTTATATATATCACATTTTCTTTATCCACTCCTTGGTTGATGGGCATTTAGGTTGGTTCCATATTTTTGCAATTGCAAATCATGTTGTTACAAACGTGTGTGCATGGGTTTAATATAATGACCTCTTTTCCTCTGGGTAGATACCCAGTAGTGGAATTACTGGATTGAATGGTTGTTCTACTTTTAGTTCTTTAAAAAATCTTCGTACTATTTCCATAGTGGTTGTACTACTTTATATTGCCACCAGCCATGTAAAAGTGTTTCCTTTTAACTGCTTGTATGCCAACATCCATTACTTTTTGATTTTTAAATTATGGCCATTCTTGCAGGAGTAAGGTGATATCCCATTGTGTTTTTTATTTGCATTTTCCTGATAATAAGTTATTTTGAGCATTTTTTCATTTCATTTCTTTTTTTTTTTTTTGGCTGTTTGTATATCTTCTTTTGAGAATTGTCTATTCATGTCCTTCTCTCACTTTTTGATGGGATTATTTGTTGTTGTTGTTGTTTTTTCTCACTGATTTGAGTTGCTTATAGTTTCTGGATATTAGTCCTTTGTTGGATGCATAGTTTGCAAATGTTTTCTTCCACTCTGTGGGTTGTGTATTTACTCTGCTGATTATTTCTTTTGCTGTGAAGAAGCTTTTTAGCTTTGGTGAAGATCAGTCATCTGTAAATATTTGGCTTTATTGGGTCCTCTATTCTGTTCCATTGGTCTATGTGCCTATTTTTATACCAGTACCATGCTGTTTTGATAACTATAACCTTGTAGTATAATTTGAATTCAGGTAATGTGATGTTTCCAAATTTGTTCTCTTTGCTTAGTATTGCTTTGGCTATGCAGGTTCTTTTTTGGTTCCCTATGATTTTTTGGATTGCTTTTTCTAGTTCTGTAATGAATAATGATGATGTTTTGATGGGAATTCCTTTGAATCTGTAGATTGCTTT
>NW_012109408.1:657128-667541 GCF_000951045.1 Mandrillus leucophaeus | reverse complement strand
ACCATCAGCCAACAGCAACAGTTTGACTTCCTTTTTTTCCAAATTCGATGCCATTTATTTTTTTCTCTTGTCTGATTGCTCTGGCTAGGACTTCCAGTACTTTGTTAAATAGAAGTGGTGAAAGTGAATGTCTTTGTCTTGTCCTGCTTCTCAAGGGAAATGCTTTAAACTTTTCTTTTGCAACATGATTATAAAGCGTATCAAGGTGGAGATAATTTTTCTTCTTTCCAGATTTCAAGCTACAAGCCCAGTGCTGCTTGTGGTTATTTTACCTCAATATGGGAAAAGGCTTGCCTGAGAATGAAGAGATGAAGAGAAAGAGGATAATTACTAATGATATGGCCTGAGTGTCTGGATCTAACTAAGCCTGAAACTAGAGTCTGGTATTTGTTGTTATATAAGTCAATACATTTTATCTTTTAGTTGAGCTAATTTGAATTGGAGCTTACAATTGGATAGTATGACTGGTTCCAGAATCTGCAAATTTCCAGCTTTATCACTGACTTAGAGATTTTGTTCTAAAATTTAAAACATTTCATATTATTTTGACTATGTAGATTATAATTTGTATTATAAGATGTATAATTTGATTTATAATTTGATTTCTATATATATTTATGTATTTCTAGTCTAATCATACATATTATAAATCAAATTATAAATACCAACATATTTTTAAAATGTGATTTCTTATTATGTTTTATTTAAATTATACTTTCATAAGTGCACAACTTTATCTTAATTTATTTTCCTTAATTGCATCATTGAAAGCCATTCTTATATTTCTATGAGCTGAATCAGTTTATTTAAAGGAAATTTACTAGAATAAGATTTCAAATATTTATGACATTTTCTGAAGAATGTGAAATAATCTTCCCACAATTTTGTTTTCCTTTAATGTGTTCTCTCACATGTAGCCCTGATTTTCAGAATATATCCCCAATAATTTGCTAATAATTAAAATGATGGCTAGGTGGCATCATTACTTTCAGAAAGAAGAACACTTATAGCCTTGAATACTTAGGAGGTAAACTTGCTTTTGGTGATGTGCAATGCCAAACCAGTGGTTATTTTGCTCTCAGGTTAGAGCCAGAAGGAAATATTTACAACTCTTTGCACCATGAAAAGCTTGAGCAATTATAGATGCTGGAGGTCATTCCACCTCCAATGACTACTTGGTGGGAGGAGTGGCTTTTTCAGAGACTGAGGATGAAAAGAGACAGTATAAGATCAGAGTTCCTTATCGAAAAGCAGGACTTACAATCTACACCTCTGGTGTCTTTGGTCATTCTGTCTTTGGTCATTAAGCAAGAATTCACGTATGAACAATGCAAGCAAAGTTGTACTTCAAAATCAGGTAGCTCTTGAATTCATCTTAATTTTATTATCATCCACAGGAATCCTACAAATAAATAATTGCCCTTTTATTGAAAAGTGGCTGACTTCCTGATAAGCACACTGGCTTTTGCATGATTTCCACATGTCTTAATTTAATCAAAATGTATGTCTAAAATAAAATAGAATTTGGTCAATATCCTTAATATTAACTTTTTTGAGTCTTGACTACATGCTTAAACTCTCCTAATACATTAGACAATAATTTTTAGATTAAGAAATTATCAACCATTTTGGAAGACAGTGTGATGATTTCTCAAGGATCTAGAACTAGAAATAGTATTTGGTCAGCGATCTCATTACTGGGTATACACCCAAAGGATTACAAATCATGCTACTATAAAGACATATGCACACGTATATTTATTGCAGCACTATTCACAATAGCAAAGACTTGGAACCAATCCAATGTCCATCAGTGATAGACTGGATTAAGAAAATGTGGCACATATACACCATGGAACACCATGCAGTCATAAAGAAGGATGAGTTCATGTCCTTTGGAGGGATATGGATGAAGCCGGAAACCATCATTCTGAGCAAACTATCGCAAGGACAGGAAAACAAACACTGCATGTTCTTACTCATAGGTGGGAATTGAACAATGAGAATGCTTGGACACAGGGCGGGGAATATTACACACCAGGGTTTGTCATGAGGTGGTGGGAGGGAGAAGGGATAGCATTAGGAGAAATACCTAATATAAATGACGAGTTAATGGGTGCAGCACACCAAAAGGGCACATGTATACACATATGTAACAAACCTGCACGTTGTGCACATGTACCCTAGAACTTAAAGTATAATTTTTTTAAAAAAGAAACTATCATTCAAAACATTCAATAGTATATTATGCCTCTGAGTATTTTCTTTTTTTTTTTTTTTTAAAGTAGAGACAGGGTTTCACAATGTTGGCCAGGCTGGTCTCAAACTCTGGACCTCAAGTGATCCACCTGCCTCGATCTCCCAAAGTGCTGGGATTACAGATGTAAGCCATCATGCCCAGCCTTACTATGCATCTTTCATATGTGTAAATTTCTTATACATTAGGAATTTACATGCTGAAATACGTGATTGTGGAAACAATTATATATCATTAATAAGTAAATCCTATTTTTGAGAATATAAGTAAAAATTAATAGTTACCTATTTACATAATACTTTACCCAAAATAAAAGAGTGAGACATGGTGGTAATGTTAAATGCTGGGTAGTTAAGCTCTTCTAAGTGTTCATCAAATTAGAATGAGTGTCCAGAGTCCCATACTAATGGATCTGGGCTGGTAGGTCTGTGCTATGTCTCAGAGAGAACTTGTTGGAGAACAGAGTGGCCCCTGCAAGCCAGCACTAACGGTATCCCAAGGTTCCCAGCTATAAAATTACTTCCAAATCCACACTTTCTTTTCCATTCTCAAGACAAATGGGTGTATGTGCCTTTGCCTTTCCTCCAGTCACTGTGGATACTCATTGTGATTAGTTTTCTCCTTGCAAGCTGTCCACATTGTTGATTTTACCCTGATTTAAACTTACAAACATGTTTGGATAGGGTAGCATAGGCCATATGGGGAGCCAGAGTGTGGCTCAGGGTTTCTCAGGTGTAACATTTTTGGAAATGATATGCATGACTCAAGATTTGGAAGGAAGATTGAAATGAGAGCAAAGCATTTGTTGAATGCTTATTAACTGCGAGGCACTGTTATTGGCACTTTACATGTACTAAAGCATTTAATTAACGTACCATAGTTTAAAATAACAGTACCTTTAAGGTTAACACTGATGTATTTCCATTTTACAGTAGAAGGAATTCAGCGCTAAAACAAATCACTTAACTTCATACAGCTAGTAAGCAGTAGACTGGAAATTCAAGTCTTGGCAATTTGGCCTCAGTGTACAGGCTTTTAACCACTATATTTTACTTTCTACAATGTGGTGCTCAATCCTCTTCAATGGTTTTTAGGATACTACAATATGAAGCAGTATTGGAAGAAAGAAAAGGAAGATTGACCCCTAAAAATAAGACAAGAAATCAAGGAGATAGAAGGTGTTACAGAGGAAGAGCTGGGAGGGAAACAACTATAAAATTTGCCAGCCCCTCCCTCAGTCCCGCCCACCAAACACACATTTTTCTCTTTTTGTCTCTCTCTAATCATCCTGAGGCAGCCTGGGGAGAAGAAGAAGTAAGCAGAGAACATGCAAGAGACTAAAGAAACTCTTATACTCAATGGAGAGTGAATTTCAAATACAAATGATTCAAAGGCCATCGAGCCAAACTGAGAAAAGATTTTCAAGAACCAAACCATGCACTCAGTTGCCAGACAGGAAAAATTCATACCTACTGCTTTCAACCCTAGCAATTCGGCTTGAACCCAGTACAAACATAGCTTCTGTGGTAAGTAAGTGGACACAAAAACTGAAAAATGATTTAAAGCAATATGCAAAGTGTTCCTCATTAAATTTAATTACCTTGTATCTAAACACATTAATGTAATTTAGGAAAAGGGAGTTTTCACGTGGAAATACATGCTAAACTTTCCCTAGTTTATGTAGTGTAAACTTCCAACATAAAAACAGAAAATTTAACTTTTTGCACTGTTTTATGGTGAAGATGTTTATTTGTCTTTTAATTTGTCAGTATGGCATTGGTCAGTTCAACACTGAAAGGACCAGGTGCAAGCAAGAAGAAAATGATAAGGCACTGCCTCGAATGAATTTTAAAATAACTAGAGCTTTTCCTTTGCTCTCTTTTTTTCTTAATCTTTTAATGCTATTAATAGTATTCCAGGTACTTCTGGTGAGACTAAGTATTGAGAATGATAGAGTGGAGTATTCTGAAGATATGATGTAAACATTGTGTTGGACAGGGAACCCAGGAATGTCTGAATCACCTGCCAGACCAAAAACTCCTTCCTGGGACCTGGGAGAGATACATGTATAAGAAAATGACTGGTAAAAGCAAGAATTAAAGCTTTTTATTATTAGCTAGTCTAATAATTGCCTAATGCAGAACTTCAATGAGTTAGGAAGGATAAAGCACAGGAGTCGTTTTCTTTTTATTGTAAGTAGGCCCAAGTCACCAAAACCAAAGCACGTCAGATGTGATCTTTATCTACTTCAACCCTAAAGACCAAACCCAAGCCTCAGATCTTACCACTGCAACATAGTAAGAGATCGATCCAAAGCACAGCCATCAACACCAGAGAAGAAGAAGACAGCGAGTGACCAAGAGATCATTTCCTAGACAAGAACAGCAACCCTGGGCTTGACTGCCATGTAGCAAAAGAATAAACATTCTGAAGATTTAAAAAGAAGAAGGAGGAAGAGGAGGTGGTGGCCAGAGCTGGTGAGAGTGGTCCTGAATTTCCTATCATTCTGACAGAATAAAAGGAACAGATGACTGCTGAGTGGTGAGTGCTATGAAGAAAATAAAGCAGGCTAAGGTGACAGAAAGTGAAAGCACAGCAGTGTCTCTTTTAGTTATTGAAGACAGAAAGAGTCTCTAAGGAAATGACATTTAGGTAGATACCTAAACTATATGAAGGAGTAACTCCACTAAAGATGTGGGAAGAATGTTCCAGCAAATGGGACTACCAAGTGTAAAGCCTTGATACAGAACAAGCATAGACTGTTTTGTGATGAGCAGCAATTCCAGCATGGGTGGAGAAGGCTGAGGAAGGGGAGAACACTAGGAGATGAGCCTGGAGTGGAAGGCAGGGGCCAGATGAGGGAGGACTCTGCAGTCTGTGCAAAGGGGTTTGGATTTTATTCTTACTATAATGGAAAGCTACTGGGAGATTTTCAAGCAGGATGCAAAATATGAATGTATTTGCTTTTAAAAGATCACTCTGATGGTTTTGCTGAGAACAGGTTTCAGGAGAGAAAGCAAGAATGGAACTCGGGAGACCAATTAGGAGAATGTTCTTGCATTCATTTCAGAGATGATGGGAACATTGACTAATGACTCACACTAGAGACGGACTGTCTTCCTTGAGAAGCAAGCTTAGCAAAGTGTCAGAGACATCCTGCCAGCACCATCGTGATGCTGTTCTGCTAGTCTTTGGCCACTATGTAGCCACATGGGAGCAATGAGCCAATCAGTTCAGTCTCCCATGACCTTTTATGAAGTCCTGTTTGATGTTGACTCCAGAAACTTCTGCTAAGGATCAATAAAGGATAAGAATATTCTTCAACAGTAACACTCTACAGTGTCTCCAATTGTTACCTTCCATTCTATTTTCCATCTGGATTTATGTTCCTCTCTACTTTTGCCCAGTTCACCAGAAAGAGTTATACAACGAATACAAATTACAACATAGTCCAAGAAACTCAACGCCAACATAAATGCCTGATGTTTCCTGTCACCCTACAAAATTTACAACACAGTCCCCCTTATTATCAAACTTACACAGATAAAGTCTCTGCAATGGGCTGCACCCTTACTCAACTTTTCCCCAAAATAAATTAAATTTTCAAGAAAATGAATCTTCTCTCCTTTGATTCACTGAGAAATGAAGGCCTGCAATATTAACACCTTTACATCCAGGCCATCTCCCTGCCATTTACTCCCATTCTTTCACTGGAACCTGTGTAGCAACTTCAGCAAATTACAAACCTGGCCATTTCAACTGTAAGTTTGTTATATTTTTCACATTCCCCAAATTCCACAGAATTGAAAGCACACATGAGTACATTACTAATCTAACCCCATATCCATTCACATTCAATAATAAATTATTCAAGTGTCACTGCATTTATGCAATAGGAACCTTTTTAAGAATAAGTGCCTGAAACCCGCAGATGTCCCACAACAGCCTCTCATCAAACTCAGAATAAAATAACTCCAGGCCATGGTCACCAGGGGCCCACATGACCTCAGCCCGCCTACCTCTCCTACCCATCCTCTCTCACAGCCTTTCATTTGGCATGTGCAGCCACGCACAGGGTGACCACCTCCTCCTAGTTTACCCAGAACTTTCCTGTTTTTAGCATTTAAAATCCTGTGTCCTGGCAACCTTCTGACTCCCAGGTAAACTGGATAGCTGGTTACCCTATCATGGGTGTTCACGTAGGCTGGTTTCTCTGCATGGAACATTCTTCTCCAAGATACTTCTATGGCTTATTCCTTCTCATCATTCAGTTCTCTATTCAAATAAATCTTTTCGGAAGGGCCACCCCTAACCACCTGTATTATTATTAGTAGTAGCATTTATCAGTGGGCATCTAACAATATATCTTTCCCTTTTCCATTTAATTATTTATTGTATGTCTCCTCTAACATGTAAACTACATGAAGTGCCAGTGCTGTATCTTCTCTGGTGTATCTCTGCCACTAAGAACTGTGTTTAACACATGGCAGCCTCTCCAAAAATACTTGTTGAGTGAAAGAATAATTTTTTATTCTAGTCTAGTTGTTATGTCATAAACTATAGGCATCATAATCATCAATATCAACACAAACAGCAATTGTGTTCATTCATTCTTTCAGCAATTTAGGCCGGGTGCAGTGGCTCATGCCTGTAATCTCAGCACTTTGGGAGGATGAAGGGGCAGATTGCCTGAGCTCAGAAGTTTGAGACCAGCCTGGGCACTATAGGGAGACCCCATCTCTATGAAAATAAAAATAGACATATTAGCTGGGCATGGTGGTGCATGTCTGTAGTCCCAGCTACTCTGGAGGCTGAGGTGGGAGCATCACGAGAGACTAGGAGTTCAAGGTTGCATTGAGCTATGGGAGCATCACGAGAGACTAGTTCAAGGTTGCATTGAGCTATGATTGAGCCAATGGACTCCAGCCTGGGTGACAGTAAGACCCTGTCTCAAAATGAAATAAGATAAATAATAAAAATGTAATATAATTCAACAACTTAAAATTTAAGAGCTAGTAAAATTTTGTAAAATCTGGCAAGCTAGCAACTAGGGGAAGCCACAGGATTCAGCCTGTCCATGAAAATTGTACTTGCTGAAAAGGTTGCTTCCTTCATGTCCTTTTGGAACTGATAGGACTCGCTTTCCCCATTCTAGCATGAGTCAGTTCTTCATCTTTAAAATGGGGATGCCACCTTCTGCAAATATTGTCTGTGGACCCGTACATGGCAGAAGGCTAGCCGTGTTCCTGAAGCCTTATCCCAAGCATACACAGTACCAGATGCCTAGAACAAGTTCTGGCAGCTTCTTCAAATTCCAGGTTCTTTTCTGTTATTTCTAATTCTAAGGTTTTCCAAAATAGAATTGCCTCCCTGACCCACAGATTTGTCCATCTCAAATTACCACACCATACCACTTAGAAACCCTCCCTCTTTAGCTCCCCAATGTTCCTTTATAGGTTTTCGGCACTGGAACCACTTATAATCGGCCTTATACACCACAAAGACGGCAGATGACTTTGCAGCTCCCAAAGAATATTAGGCATGATGGGGTGGGATGCAGATAGGCCCTTTTAAACTTTAAGTTCCATTTTTAGGTTGCCATGTACAAGACTTGATAACTTAAAAGTTCCTCCCAGCAATGGACAAGTGACCTCATTTAAAAATCTAATTGGAATAAACCTCACACAGGCCAGGCTCTCCTTAGCTTTAAAGATTAACAAAAGGTGCAGAGATTGGAGTGTCTACATCCCTGCACCTCCAGAGAGTTCTCTAGTAACTCTGCTAGGAAGGTAGGTGGGCCCCTGAGCGTAAGTGAATTGGAACAGCCTGTTTTAAAACAGGCACCAGAACCTGGCTACAGAATGTTTACTGTGCAGTCTCCTGGAGTGACTAAGTGGGCAGGCATCTCCAGGAGCCCAGCCAGGAGAGCCCTGCTTTGGAGAGACATGTCCCCACCTCCCACACGCTCCCAACCACCACCCTCTCTGCCTTCCTGCCACTGAGTGTGCAATGACACAGGAGACAGAGTGAGTCTATCTGAGGTGCTATAAAATCCATCAGTGCATATGAAGGAAAAGCTAAAACCGTGGGGACCACAATTTATTTCCAAATTTTATATCCTTCAAAATCGTGCTGCACATTCCTGGTCAGAGGCGGCAGATTGTGATGTTGGTTTGCTGCTTGTGGAAAAAATGCTGAGGCCCATCAGTATCATGGGAAATCCTTTTAGAGATTGCAAAGATTCTGTTTTTTTGGAGAGTGGGCCTTTTCCACCTGGCAAAACTCTGGAATTTCAAAGGTAGAACTCAGCCCTCTTCTCTGTTTTCGCTCTCAACAGACCTCAATCCTCTTCAACGTCGGGGTCTTTGGTCTGGGCTCTAAGAAATGAAACATATTCCCCAATGTGTTTTCTTTCTTTTTTAATAAAAATATCAAAGGCATACTTATCGGTGGCTGAGGAGGGAAAGCTGTGGCAAAGGCTATTTTTTAACTGGAACATGCCCCGTGTTGTGCCGCACTCATCCAGGGGCGCTGGAAGATTGATGGCTGGACATGTGGAGGGAACTGCCACTGATTGAAATCAGACAACTGCAAGCTGTGCGGGAGAGCCAGGGGAACCCATTTTAACCACAGCCGTCCAGTGTTAGCACATTTGGACAGGGCTCAGAGGAGCTGGGCAACACTAGGAGGCCAAGGGCAGAAGGAGGGGCCGGGAAAGGTTCAAGGATGCACACTTCTCTGTGTCTCTGTCTCATCCGCGCCTTTTTAAAAAGCACTGGGCAAGACAGAAGAGTCCTTGCCAATGACCCGCCATGGGCGTTGGGATTGGAAATGAAAAATAATCAGTCCGCTTGCACAAGCAGAGAAAAGAGATAAAAATGATAAAGCCTGCTGTTTCCCTGACCGAAATCCCTGATGCTACTGTCCCTGAATTTTGGGCAGGATTCCTTTATTTGCTTTTCAACAGGCGGGGGCCAGGGAGGAAGCCACGGGAAATTGTCAGTGTATGACTTAGTACCCATCACCAGGATTGTAGCCAGAGTTCAGCGTTGTTAACAATTGTGCAGCTATGCACTTGAACTGAGACATTTTTATTTCATGACGGGTGTCGGTTTACAGCCATTAGCTAAGCAGATTGGCCAGGACCAAAAGGCCTTTTTTTTTTTTAGTGTGTTATCACCAGATCTCTCTTCTATTATTCAGGTCTTTAAAAAAGAGAGAAAAGGAGGGAGGGCTGCTTTAAGTACATTATGTTTTGCGACTTGTCTCTGTCCTCTGGCCCGAACAGTCTAAAGTAGGTTTTATTAGAAATCATTATTTAGATTCCAGCCCAGGAGCATATCGATCGCCTGTGTATAATGGTTCCCAGATCACAGAAAGTAGCAGAGAGGGTCTCTGCTGGGCCGACATAATGTCAGTGACAATTCATTTTTTGCCAGTTAGGATGCTGGTTTAATATCCTGAAAAAGGCACTTAACACCACCCTTTCATAACATCTGTCAGGGCCCGTCCCGTGCCTTGTTTCTCACACTGTGGGCTCCCAGGCAGTTTGGGGCCTTTCTCTGAAACATGCTTCCCTCAGAGGCCTCCGAATTCCTCAGACATTCAACCGTCCCCAGCCCCGGGGCCCAACACTCGCAGACCAGCTGTTACAACTTTCCAGGACGCTCCTAAATTTTCTAAATGTGTGCCATATAAAAATAAAATTGAGGACGGTGAGTGTTCAGGAGCCCTGTGTGTGAAGAATATAACTCATCCTGCAGCTCGGGCCCATTATTTCCACATTCTTCTGCAGCTCTCAGTTTCATCTCGGGCCTCAGAGCCGTTCAGCAGGAAGCTCAAGGCTTGAAATTTAGGTCAAGGGATCTTTTTTTTTTTTCTTTTTCTCCCTTACTTTTCTTTTAAAGTCCTCCTTTTATTTGGAAACCTTTTTAAAAATACGAAAATGTTGAAAGAAAAGTACAAGATACTCTACATCTGAATTTAACACTTGTTAAAATTTTGTCTCTGCTGTAGTTTGTTCTCTCTTGTACACTCACATACACACTCAACACACTCACGCATTCTCATCCATGTTCACACACACGGTCATGCTGACACTCACACATTACTACACACACTCACACATTCACACACTCTCATCCATGTTCATACAG
>NW_012109408.1:649284-656992 GCF_000951045.1 Mandrillus leucophaeus | reverse complement strand
ACTCACACATTCTCATCCATGTTCACACACACGGTCATGCTAACACACTCACACATTACTACACACACTCACACATTCACACATTCTCATCCATGTTCATACAGTCATGCTCACACACTCACACATTACTACGTACACTCACACACCTTGCACGCAAAATCACATTCACATATTCTTACACATACTCTCAAACTGTCTCTCACACACACACACCCATATAGTTTTAAAAATAAGTGGCAGACATCCTGATATTTTATCACTACGTACACCAGTGAGCATTTCCTAAGAACCATACGACAATACTTTATCACACCTAAGAAAATTAGCAGTAATTCTGTGATATAATCTATGACTTATTTCATATTCACATATCCCCCAGTTGAGCCCAATAGGTTTTTATAGCTATTTTCCCCTAATCCGCAATCTAGTCAAGATGCATTAATTGCATTTGGTTGGTCTTTGTGGGTTGTGTATTTTAGCATGAATTTTTTTTAACGTTGCCTTTTTAAAAACTCCAGTTTAGTTGTCTTATAGAATGTTCCTTCATTTTTTTTTGGTAAGCTTTGTAAATGAATATCACATACAGCCGAGTACTCAAATCTTAAGGGAACTGTTCCACGATTTCCTTTAACAAAGTAAAATAGACTTGTGTAACTTCTACCTAGATCGAGACGTGGAATACTACCTGTACCCGTAAGCACCACTCAAGCCTCCTCCAAGCCGTTGCTGTCAGCAAAAAATAACACTATTCTGACTTCTATCGTATAGTAGACACTCAGGAAATATTAGTTGAATGAATAGATTATCAAAGTTTTCATTATCTCCTGATGTGAATTTGGGCAAATTATACCACTTTAATGACCTGTATTTTAAAATAAAATGTTAATGGACATTGTCTAACATCTCTTCCTATTAAAAATAATTATATATTCTATGACAGTTATAGTAAATATTAGCTATTACTAACATCAGTTTTATGTTTGAAAGACTGTTTCCTTGCATGTTTCTATTTTGCAGTTCTCTTTATTCACTGTTTCATTTAGCATTAGTATTGAGTAATTAGTTATCTCTGATAAAAGTAATAAATATATTTGTCTGAAAATATATTCACTATCATATTTTAAACACATGGTTTTTTATATCCTTAAAACCATAAGATATTTATTATAAAATGACTACAGAATAAATTTCATATTAAATCACAGTAGTGATCCTACTGCTTCAGTATAAACTGCAGATCACTGTTTTCTACCAGTGTTTCAAATGCATTGTAATGTGTGGCTATTATGTGTGTTATGGAAACATCTACTGCTTCTCGGTAGTATTTAACTTCTAGGTTTGTTTGGATAGTTTGAATACTTTCTATTGTTTTATGCTTTATTTCTCTTCTCTTGTTCATGTAATAGATTACTAAATGGAATACATCATTATGTAACAACCAAAAAATTGTTAGGCAGAACAATTGAAAACAGGCTATTCATGAATAAGCAATGAAAGAACACATCATACAGCCACGGCCTTCATCTGAAGTCATCTCTCTGATGATTTAGTTTTGCCAAGAAGTAAAGAATTATTTGTGTCTTTCGAAAGCTATATTCTACATTCGTTTTAGTTGTTGAATCTCTGTGTTCGTAACATATGGGAAGACATAAAAGGACATTTTATGCTAAAATTTTAATACCAGAGATAACATGACTGTTAAATATCCATTTTCTATTTATGCTGCATATATAATGAATTTCTATCTGATTGATTTTGACTACAGAGGGATGGTAGTTATCTCTGTATTGTGGCTCTTTAATACTCTGACAATATTATTAGTGTTCTGACTCTGAATATAACTGTATTTTGGAAGCCAGCTTGTAATGCAAAGAGAAAAATTCAGAGTTGGCTTAGATTGACTCAGTCTTTGTTCGAATGCCACAAATTATAGTATCTAAGATCTGGAAAAGAGGCATGATTTCGATAGAAAAAAATGACAGGGTTCAAATAAAATTGGGCAGATATTAGGATTTGATGTCACATTTTTACAGAGAGAGTTATGAAATATGTGTAGAGCCCTAAGAAAGTAGGACTTACCATCTCATTTATGGAATGTCTAATCAACCAATTAGGGAGTTTAACCAATTTCCAACTTAAACCCAGTGGCACATGCCTGTAGTCCCAGCTACTCTAGAGGCTGAGACAGGGGGAATCACATGAAGTCAAGCCTGCAGTGAGTTGTGATTGTACCACTGCACTCCAGCCTGGGCAACAGAGCAAGACCTTGTCTCAAAAATAATAAAAAAAAATCAATGTTTCACAAATACACTCTGCTTTTCTTCATGCATTCTTTTCATCTGGAGCATGACTCTTCTAAATGCTAACCATAGAAATCCTCCATAATCCCATGGAAATTTATCTCAAACACTCCTCCTCTCAGGTATTTTCAGATTCTTTTTTTCAGACATAATTTCCCTCTTCTTTAAACCTATATAGCAGTTTTTCTGACTCGTCTGTTACAGAAATCAAATTATGCCATACAGCATAATAGCTTGTTTGTCTTATTTCTGCATTGAATGGAAGCTCAGGTAGTGGGTCTTACACTTAGGAATGCATAGCAATTGCTAGTAAGAGGTTAAACTACGCTACGTATTCCCAGGTCAAACCTTCAGACACTTTTTTTTTTTTTTTTTTTTTTTAGAAAAGGTTTTTTGTGTGGGCCCCCGCTGGAGTGCAGTGGTGTGATATTGGCTCACTGCAACCTCTGCCTCCTGGGTTCAAGCAATTCTCCTGCCTCAGCCTCCCGAATAGCTGGGATTACAGGCACCTGCCACCATGCCTGGCTAATTTTTGTATTTTTAGTAAAGACAGGGTTTCACCATATTGGTCAGGCTGGTCTCGAACTCCTGATCTCAAGTGATCTGCCCGCCTCAGCCTCCCAAAGTACTGGAATTTCAGGTGTGAGCCTCCGCTCCCAGCCCCTTAGAAATTCTTATTTAATAACCTGGGTGATGGCAAGGTTATTGGCATACACATAAGGCTGTAGATGGTCCTAAAATCATACCTTGAAAAACACTCAGACCAGAAATCTTGTGTCTTTCTCACTGCACTCTGCATCCCTAGCACCACCTTGCATATCATAGATGCTCAGTGTATACTGAATAACTGGGTCAACACTGATGCTTGATTAATCAGTCACCTATCTGCAGTATAACCTTCAGGGTTTTACCCCCCACCTGTTGTCTGCAATTCCTCAAACCTTTTCAAAACTCTCAGTGAAACTCTATGAGAAACCACCAGTAGAAACAGTTCTTTTCCAGCCTTGTTTCTTACCATGCTATTGCTATTCCCTTTCTAATGCTATTCCCATAGAAGCAAAGTACTTCCAAATCTGTTTGGTCTTATCCATGAAATAAGTTGAAAATTTCTCACAGTGAGAAACACTTGACTTTGTTACCATGCCAAAGTTCTCTGAATTAATCACACTGTCCACAGGTTGGAATAGTTCCATCAGTCTGATTTTTACAGTTATTTAAAGCTGAGCAGACAAGAATTGCTCAGCTCTGGAAAAGGAACTCACAGACTCTCTGAGGCATAATCAATTGGATTAGGAGTCTCTCTTCTGAAGCTGATTTTGTAACTTTGTCCCTTCTGAATTTTCCCAGTCATTTTGCCTTTCAAACTCGCTTAAAGAGAAGGTTCCTTTCTCACATGACTCAATAGGTGAAAATAATTATGATGCAATTAACAGCAAATTTAATTGTAAACATTATATTTCTGTGCCCAATATAAACATGAAAAATTATAGATTTATCTTGCTTTCAGATTTCTTGAAGAGCAAGAAAATTGTTTTCTTTGATTTAAACTAATGCTGAATACAATGTCATGTTGTTCTTTGATATCACTAAGGCTTAGTGTGAGAATGTTTTCATTAAGGTAGAAAGCAATAAAGAAGAAAATTTGAAAAAGTTTGGCCTGATTGTGTTACCACCTCTTTATCCTCTAGCAGCCCTCTCAATTAAGAAAGAAAAGCCATTTTTCAGAATCAAAGTGGAAAAACCAGGAAGCAGGAAATATTTTTAAAGTATTGTATTGTTTTTAAAAATTACCTAAAGAAAATGTGACAAGAAGAATAAAAATTTAATTATACCACCACTGTTGGTTTTAAGTCAATTTTATTCCCTTATGAGAAGTTTTATAGACAATTTTCTACCTAAAAAACACTGGCAATATAATAATCAAATAAATTTGTTTTAAGTTCAATAAGAAGGGAGCTAGGATACATGAGACGTTTGAACAAGATCTCACTGGCCTCAAAGAGAGGTACAAATCTAGATGATGATGCCTATGGAATAATTTATTGATGGAAAATGTGACATAAACCTGTTTCTCCTTTCTATGAGAGATGCTTAGAATGTTTCTTCAATAATTTCTGTCTTCAAGACATATTTAGAACAGTCACAATAGTTGGCTCTGATGGACCATGATTTCATATACACAGTTTTTTTTTTTTTCCTTATTAGTCTTGAGATCATACATTCATTTAACAACAAAAAAAGATTGAATTCTGCTGCCTGCTAGAAAGAAAGTCAAAGCAGAACAGCTGCCCTCAAAGGCTCATGATCTAACGGAGAAGACTAAAAGGTAAACAAATTCAGTCTATAAAGAGTGTAAGGAGAGTAGCTAAAACAGTGTGCCATGGGATTACAGAAAAGGCAGGCCCTCACTACTTGGTGAATCGGCGGGGAAACAACAAAAGCGATTTGAACTGAGTGTCAAAGGACAAGCATGTGTCTGTCTGTTATGTAAGAGAGGTAGAGGCTTGAAACCCAGGGAAAAGCAGTGTTTGTCCAGTGAGCAGGCTTTAAAAGTTATGACTTTTTAGGGGGTTCCATGTTGTTCTGTATCTTGGGAACACTAGATGTATGTGAAGAAATTACAAGAGACCACATCATCAAAAACATGGTATGACATGCCAGGGAGCTGACTTTTTTCTCAGACCATAGAGGCTCTGAAGAAAGTGGCATGATTCTATTTATTATTTTTCAAAACAGTTTTATTGAGATATTATTGGCATACAACAGACTGGTTTTTTTACATGGAATTGTATAAATCCATATAACCACAATCGTGATAATGAAGATATCCATCACTCCCCTAAGTTTCCTTGAGGTTCTTTATAATCCCTTCCCCTTCCCTCTCTCCCACAATCAAACCTAGAAAACCACTGAACTACTGATCTGCTTTCTGTTGCTGTAGATTAATGAACATTTTCTAGAATTTTACATGAGTCGAATCAGATAGTACATATGTATCAATATTATCCAACTTATTTAGTTTGGCACAATTATTTTATCCAGCTTCTTTAGTTTAGCACACATCATAAAATACTAATATTTTGAGACTTGTCAGTTTTGTGTGTATCAATGTTCCACTCTCTTTTATTGCTGAGTAGTGCTCTGCTATATGGTTATACCACAATTTGTTTATCTATTTGCTTGTTGATGAATATGTGAGTTGTTTCCAGTTTTTAGCTATTACAAGCAAAGCTGCAATGAATGTTCATGCATGAGTCTTTGCATAAACATGTGCTTTCTTTGTCTTAGGTATATACTTTTGTTTATATGAAATGGCTGGATCATGTGATAGGTCATATTTAACTTTTTAAAAGATTATCAAACAGTTTTCTAAAGTGTTTATACTATTTTACATTTGCACCAGTAGTGTATGAGGGTCCCAGTCTCTCTACATCCTTGCCAGCACTTGGTGTGATTAGACTTTTAAATTTTACCAGTCTTAATAGGTGTGTAGTGCTATTCATTGTAGTTTCAATGTGCATCTCCCTACTGACGGCTGATTTTGAGCGTCTTTTCATGTGCTTATTTACTACCTGTATAGCTTCTTTGATGATATGTCTGTTTAAATCTTTTGTCAGTTTTTAAAGTGGGCTTTCTAAAATTTTCTTATTGCTAATTTTTTTTAGAGTTCTTTAGAAATTCTTGATACAAATCTTTTGTCAGCTATATAACTTACACATATTTTTCTCCAAGTATGAGGCTTGTTTTGTGAAAAATAAATGTTTTTAATTTTGAAGTTCAATTTATCCAGTCTTTCTTTTATGAATCATGCTTTTGGTATAATTTCTAATAAACTTTTGCCTAACCTAAGGTCAAAAAAATTTTTCTGTTTCACATTTATAGTTTTAGGTTTTGTATTTATGTGTGTGATCAATTTTAAATTAACTTTGTGTGTTGTGCCAGGTATAAATAGGAGTTCATTTTTAAAACTGTATTGATATTAAATTGACCCAGCACTATTTGTTGAAAATATTATCCCTTCCCTACTGAATTGCTCTTGTCACTTTATCAAAAATCAATATTCTAACCTAACAGATATCTAATGAATGCTCTGTTCAACAACAGCACAGTACACGTTCTTCTTAAGTGTACATAGAACATTCTTCAGGATAAACCACACGTTAGGCAATGAGACAAGTTTCAATAAGTTTACAAAGATTAAAACCATGCAAAGTACCTTTTCCAACCACAATGGAATGAAACCAGAAGTTAGTCACAGAACGAAATATGGAAAATTCACAAATATGTAGAAATTAAATAACACTCTCAAAGAACCAGCGGTTCAAAGAAGAAATCACAATGGAAATTAGAAAATGCTTCAGACAAATGAAAACAAAAATGCAACGCACCACAATTTATGGGATGCAGCAAAGTGGTGATTGTAGAGATATTTATAGCTATAAATGTCTATATATAAAAACAAGATCTCAAATTAATAACCTAACTTCGCACCTTAAGGAGCTAGGAAAAGAACAAACTAAACCCAAAAATAGCAGAAGAAAAGGAATCATTGCCCACAAAATTCTGAAAAAGAGAGAACAAAAGAGGCAGCCTGCTGTTTGACCCTCAGCATACTGGATATATTATACACTTAAAATAATGGCATCATCATAAGGAAATTTTATTGTAGGGTCAAAATAATAATAGATGTGTAGCTGTTAGGTACGGAATAAAGTTGACATTTGTATGTCATTTATTATGAAAGAAACTATGACTTTGGAGAACATCCATTTAACAGAACTTGACCTCAGAATTTTACACGTGGTGTTTCCATAGGACATATGTTTGCTCTGAGGTTGTAGCTTATTACATAATGTACCAATGGGGAAAATATTCATTTCAACAGTACGTGGCCAATGTTTTTCACCATAAAATTCTGTCAGAGAAACAAGAAGTCCCTGAAATATATTTTTATTTGTGCATTAAAGGATAGATTGGAAGTTTTAAGGAGAAATTACAAGGCTTAATTCAGGTAGATTTTTTTTTTAAATGCAGGAAAAGAAATTGGTTGACTTTCAATCTCACGAGTTTAAGAAATTGTGATTGTACCCAAAGTACTTTAAAACAACATAAAAATGAAAAGTCCTACACATCTGTGGGATATGGGTAAAAACAAGTAAAATGCAGTTTTGTAAGTATATGGAATAATTTTTTCCTGTTCAGTTTCTGGGAAGAAAAAGGCAACTTCTATTATGGCTGATATGCTGAAGAAGCTAAGTGATTATCCTAAATGAGACTGCCAGGAAAATCATTATGAGTTGTTATCATGTGCTATAAACTGTAGATAAATTTAAAACATACAAAGACATGAAAAAAGGATAAAGTTACATAACAAGTAAACAAAAATCAGATCTTTTAATTTTTCTATA
>NW_012109408.1:639634-647399 GCF_000951045.1 Mandrillus leucophaeus | reverse complement strand
CCAGGTATAAATAGGAGTTCATTTTTAAAACTGTATTGATATTAAATTGACCCAGCACTATTTGTTGAAAATATTATCCCTTCCCTACTGAATTGCTCTTGTCACTTTATCAAAAATCAATATTCTAACCTAACAGATATCTAATGAATGCTCTGTTCAACAACAGCACAGTACACGTTCTTCTTAAGTGTACATAGAACATTCTTCAGGATAAACCACACGTTAGGCAATGAGACAAGTTTCAATAAGTTTACAAAGATTAAAACCATGCAAAGTACCTTTTCCAACCACAATGGAATGAAACCAGAAGTTAGTCACAGAACGAAATATGGAAAATTCACAAATATGTAGAAATTAAATAACACTCTCAAAGAACCAGCGGTTCAAAGAAGAAATCACAATGGAAATTAGAAAATGCTTCAGACAAATGAAAACAAAAATGCAACGCACCACAATTTATGGGATGCAGCAAAGTGGTGATTGTAGAGATATTTATAGCTATAAATGTCTATATATAAAAACAAGATCTCAAATTAATAACCTAACTTCGCACCTTAAGGAGCTAGGAAAAGAACAAACTAAACCCAAAAATAGCAGAAGAAAAGGAATCATTGCCCACAAAATTCTGAAAAAGAGAGAACAAAAGAGGCAGCCTGCTGTTTGACCCTCAGCATACTGGATATATTATACACTTAAAATAATGGCATCATCATAAGGAAATTTTATTGTAGGGTCAAAATAATAATAGATGTGTAGCTGTTAGGTACGGAATAAAGTTGACATTTGTATGTCATTTATTATGAAAGAAACTATGACTTTGGAGAACATCCATTTAACAGAACTTGACCTCAGAATTTTACACGTGGTGTTTCCATAGGACATATGTTTGCTCTGAGGTTGTAGCTTATTACATAATGTACCAATGGGGAAAATATTCATTTCAACAGTACGTGGCCAATGTTTTTCACCATAAAATTCTGTCAGAGAAACAAGAAGTCCCTGAAATATATTTTTATTTGTGCATTAAAGGATAGATTGGAAGTTTTAAGGAGAAATTACAAGGCTTAATTCAGGTAGATTCTTTTTTTAAATGCAGGAAAAGAAATTGGTTGACTTTCAATCTCACGAGTTTAAGAAATTGTGATTGTACCCAAAGTACTTTAAAACAACATAAAAATGAAAAGTCCTACACATCTGTGGGATATGGGTAAAAACAAGTAAAATGCAGTTTTGTAAGTATATGGAATAATTTTTTCCTGTTCAGTTTCTGGGAAGAAAAAGACAACTTCTATTATGGCTGATATGCTGAAGAAGCTAAGTGATTATCCTAAATGAGACTGCCAGGAAAATCATTATGAGTTGTTATCATGTGCTATAAACTGTAGATAAATTTAAAACATACAAAGACATGAAAAAAGGATAAAGTTACATAACAAGTAAACAAAAATCAGATCTTTTAATTTTTCTATATACAGTCTCATTCATACAGCAGACAATGCCTAATTATAAGTGTAACAAACTAGCTCTGCACTTTCCTCCACACCTCATTCATTGGCGGGGCTCAAAGCGTCTTAAACCACAGGACTGGCTGTCCAGAGACATGGGCAAGAAAGGAAAAGAATCAAGACAGCAGAGATAAGTTTGCAGCAAGGTTGTGCAAACAGGATCACAAACAGAGAACAGAACCAAAAGAGATGATTTCAAATGCTGTCATGGAGAAGGGAAACTTTCCTTAAAGAGAACCATGAAGAACAGGGGTACCTGAGCAATAAAGCAATGAAGATACCAGAATTTCCTATTATCCCAAATCTTTTCTTTTCTTTTTTTTTTTAACTCTAATTCCTTTTTTATTAAAATTGTAGATTTCTGAAAATCTTTCCCATTGACTTTCTTAAATTAAAACATGATTATCTTTTGGAAATGGATTCCTGTATGTTTAATTTTGCCTTCTTAGCTCCCAATTCAGTGTTTTACAAGTAGTAAGGACCTAATAATTGAGTGTTTGGTGACATCCAATTTAAATGTTATGTAAATATTGTAGCAGTCAAATATATCCTTGAAATATCTGACTATGAAACAACCCCTGGACATTATTGCTAGATCAATAGTCATAACTGCCTGCTGTCCAGTATTAGGAATTTCTGAAGAGTCCCTGGGTTTCAGCCTGTGAGATTAGGAATGCCATTCTTTGCAGGTGATTTTTTCTCTTATAAAATCTACACTATTGAGACATGACTTTGCAATCAGTGCACAGA
This sequence comes from Mandrillus leucophaeus, assembly GCF_000951045.1. Taxonomy (NCBI): domain Eukaryota; kingdom Metazoa; phylum Chordata; class Mammalia; order Primates; family Cercopithecidae; genus Mandrillus; species Mandrillus leucophaeus. The sequence goes on along the minus strand of NW_012109408.1, from coordinate 645,144 downwards.
TTGGGTCTTCTGTAAGTGCAGCCAAGGGTTAGTGGTATCTGAGCACTTTCTGGTACACACCTTTCAATGCGCTGCTGCATCCACTAGACATAGATTGCTGCATGCCTTATATGGACAAAATGCATTTAAAAGTTTCTTTAGTATTTTGTGACATGAAAAGTTGATGTGGTTTGGCTGTGTCCGCACCCAAATCTCATCTTGAATTGTAGCTCCCATAATTCTCACATGTGGTGGGAGGGACCTACTGGGAGATAATTGAATCATGGGGTCGGGTCTTTCTTGTGCTGTTCTCGTGATGATGAATAAGTCTCACAAGATCTGATGGTTTTAGCAAGGGGAGTTCCCCCACACATGTTCTGCCTGCTGCCATGTAAGACACGACTTCGTTTCTTGTTTGCCTTCTGCCATGATTGTGAGGCCTCCCCAGCCATGTGGAACTGTGAGTCCATTAAATTTCTTTCTTTTATACGTTACCCAGCCTCTGGTATGTCTTTATTAGTAGCATGAGAACAGACTAATAGAAAAGTATACTTTAATCATACAACAGCTACCAAAAGCTTTTCTCCTAGGGGAAGTGAGGCTGATACTAAATCATTTTATTGCATATCATTGACCACAGGGGTTTTCCTACATGTACAATACTTCTCTATTCAGACTCCAAATATTATTTTTCTTTGAAATTTATTCTATCTTATTAGATACAGAAGCTGAATCTTTCAGATCTTCTAGAAAACATAACCAAATCATTCCAATAAATACTTACTACATTTTAAAAAATGTAGACCCCATATTTATATTCAACAGATAACTTCTCCCTGTTTTGTGGGCATGCTTCCCCTAAATAGCTACAATCACTCTTTCAAAGAGGAAAGACATAATCTCATGCACAGAAAAATTTATTTTAAAAGATGAATAACAAACTGAAATAGTAGTGGGCCATAAATTGTACTGATGGTTTCCCATGAGACTCAAGTTAGAATGACAAAGGACGCATACTATAGAAGATTTCAAAAGTGTGGCATGTAATTGAGTAATTAATTTGCTTAACTGTAATTGAATTTGATTCTCCCTTGAAGGACCTAAGTCCATTTTTCCTCTTCCATCCTCTATTCCTCAACATCTCCCTCCAAAACAGAAAAGACTATGCCCTAGAAGAATGGCCAAATTGGTTTAATTATTGTTTTGTTTTGTTTTTCTAGCCTGTGACTATGGCGTATAGAAATGCAAGTTCAAGGCCATGCACAGTAGCTCAGGCCTGTAATCCCAGCACTTTGGGAGACCAGGGTGGGCAGATCACCTGAGGTCAGGAGTTCAAGACCAGCCTGGCCAACATGGTGAAACCCTGTCTCTACTAAAAAAACACAAAACAAACAAACAAACAAACAAACAAAAAACAGAAATTAGCCGGGCATGGTGGTGTGCACCTGTAGTCCGAGCTACTTCGGAGGCTGAGACAGGAGAATTGCTTGAACCCAGGAGGCGGAAGTTGCAGTGAGCTGAGATAATGCCACTACACTCCAGCATGGGCAACAGAGCGAGACTTGATCTTAAAAAAAAAAAAAAATTAAAAAAATTAAAGAAAAATCTGTTCAAAGACTTTCTTTGTAATCAGAATTAATCTCTGAACCAATCGCACAGTTAAGCCTATATATCGATGTATTCTTCAAATTACTCAGGGTCAGAGACATAAAATCACTAAATTAACATAAATCCAATACTTAACCCATGTATTCTCCAAGTTAATTAAACTCAAAGATATATGACCACTAATTAACACTGAAGAGTCGTTCATTGGTTACAAGCTGTATTTGACTTTAGAATGTTTTCCTTTTGCAGCTATGCTTCATGAAAGAAGTACCTGATCATATTTGCTTTAGTAAGAAAAATATTTGACACCTATAGTGCTTTATACATTTTGGCAGCCCATATATAAACAAACTCTGAATTTTTGAGCAGTATTATTCTGTTGGAATATACATGGCACACAAAACTCATGAAGGTGTGGCAATGATGTCAAATGCCACTGAATTGAACAAAAGTATAATAAATCTTGTTATGACTTTAATGCTTCCAGAATGTTAAGATACAACAATTTTTATCCAGAATTAAACATTTTCAGAAATGCTAGCATAAATAAGGCTTTAATTCAAAAGCTTTCCTTCTCTCTTGTAGTAAATTATAGTGATTTTTTTCCCATTGTCCACTCGAGATATTTTGGTACTGTAAAACTGTTGTAGATTTCAGAAGACCACCCTCCTGGAGGGCACTTGAATTGGTTACTAGGAAAAATCAGGGGAAGTTGATGAACCTGAGAACTTGAAGGGTGAATTGTGAATTGGTTGTAGGATATGTCTTGTGATGTGATATAGATGTGTCATCTACATAAATTTCAGACTAGAAATAAGAACATATTGGAATACCTGGCAAGAGGTCTGGACAAAACCAGAGAGCAGTTAGGTGTGGTCAGAGAGAAACGGAGTGATAGAGGTCAGCAGGCTTTGGGATGATAGCACCTGTGCTGGATCCAGATTCTGGCTTAGAGTATAAACTGAACTACACCACCTGAAATGGAAGTTACAACTTCAGGAAAAGAAGACTAAATCATAAAGAATGAATAGAAGAGGGTAGAACATTGTAGTCATTCAAAAGGATCAAAGAGAATGGTTATCAGGATGATCATAGAGCTAGCATTGAATCTATAAATGACTTTGGGCAGTATGGCCATTGTCACAATATTGATTCTTCCTATCCATGAGCATGAATGTTTTTCCATTTGTTTGTGTCTTCTCTTATTTCCTTGACCAGTGGTTTGTAGTTCTCCTTGGAGAGGTCCTTCACATCCCTTGTAAGTTGTTTTCCTAGGTATTTTATTCTCTTTGTAGCAGTTGTGAATGGGAACTCACTCATGATTTGGCTGTTTGTCTATTATTGGTGTACAGGAATGCTTGTGATTTTTGTACATTGATTTTGTATCCTGAGACTTTGCTGAAGTTGCTTATCAGCTTAAGGAGTTTTTGGGCTGAGATGATAGGGTTTTCTAAATAGACAATCATGTCATCTGCAAACAGGGACAATTTGACTTCCCCTCTTCCTATTTGAATACCCTTTATTTCTTTCTCTTGCCTGATTGCCCTGGCCAGAACTTCCAATATTATGTTGAATAGGAGTGGTGAGAGAGGGCATCCTTGTATTGTGCCGATTTTCAAAGGGAATGCATCCAGCTTTTGCCCATTCAGTATGATATTGGCTGTGAGTTTGTAATAAATGGCTCTTATTATTTTGAGATATGTTCCATCAATACCTAGTTTATTGAGTGTTTTTAGCATGAAGGGGTGTTGAATTTTATCGATGGTCTTTTCTGCATCTATTGAGATAATCATGTGGTTTTTGTCATTAGTTCTGTTATGCAATGGATTACATTTATTGATTTTCCTATGTTGAACCAGCTTTGCATCCCAGGGATGAAGCCGACTTGATCCTGGTGGATAAACTTTTTGATGTGCCGCTGGATTTGGTTTGCCAGTATTTTATTGAGGATTTTCGCATCAATGTTCATCAGGGATATTAGCCTGAAATTTTCTTTTTTTGTTGTTGTATCTCTTCAGGGTTTTGGTATCAAGATGATGCTGGCCTATAAAATGAGTTAGAGAGGATTCCCTCTTTTTCTATTGATTGGAATAGTTTCAGGAGGAATGGTACCAGCACCTCTTTGTACCTCTGGTAGAACTTAGCTGTGACTCCTTCTTGACCTGGGCATTTTTTGGTTGGTAGGGTATTAATTACTGCCTCAGTTTCAGAACTTGTTATTGGCTTATTCAGGGATTCAACTTCTTCCTAGTTTAGTCTTGAGAGGGTGTATGTGTCCAGGAATTTATAAGTTTCTTCTAGATTTCTATTTTGTTTGCATAGAGGTGTTTACAGTATTCTTTGATGGTAGTTTGTATTTCTGTGGGATCAGTGGTGATATCCCCTTTATCATTCTTTATTGTGTTATTTGATTCTTCTCTCTGTTTTTCTTTATTGGTCTGGCTAGCGATCTGTTTTGTTAATCTTTTCAGAAAACCAGCTCCTAGATTCACTGATTTTTTGAAGGGTTTTTTGTTTCTCTATCTCCTTCAGTTCTGCTCTTATCTTGGTTATTTCTTGTCTTCTGCTAGCTTTTGAATTTGTTTGCTCTTGCCTCTCTAGTTATTTTAATTGTGATATTAGGGTGTCGATTTTAGATCTTTTCCCCCTTTCTCATGTGGGCATTTAGTGTTATAAATTTCTCTCTAAACACTCCTTTAGCTGTGTCCCAGAGATTCTGGTGTGTTGTGTCTTTGTTTTCATTGGTTTCAAAGAACTTATTTATTTCTGCCTTAATTTTGCTATTTACCCAGTAGTCATGCAGGAGTAGATTGTTCTGTTTCCATGTAGTTGTGTGGTTTTGAGTGAGTTTCTTAATCCTAGGTTCTAATTTGTTTGAACTGTGGTCTGAGAGACTGTTTGTTATGATTTCCGTTCTTTTGCATTTGGTGAGGAGTGTTTTACTTCCAATTATATGGTAAATTTTAGAATAAGTGTGATGTGGTGCTGAGAAGAATGTATATTCTGTTGATTTGGGGTGGAAAGTTCTGTAGATATCCATTAGGTCCACTTGGTCCAGAGCTGAGTTCAAGTCCTGGATATCCTTGTTAATTTTCTGCCTCAATCTGTTTAATATTGACAGTGGAGTGTTAAAGTCTCCCACTATTACTGTGTGGGTGTCTAAGTCTCTTTGTAGATCTCTAAGAACATTCTTTATGAACCTGGGTGCTCCTGTATTGAGTACATATATATTCAGAATAGTTAGCTCTTCTCATTGCATTGATCCCGTTACCATTATTTAATGCCCTTCTTCACCTTTTTTGATCTTTGTTGGTTTAAAGTCTGTTTTATCAAAGACTAGGATTGCAACCTCTACTTTTTTTTGCTTTCCATTTGTTGGTAAATATTCCTACATCCCTTTATTTTGGTCTGTGTGTGTCTTTGTACATAAGATGGATCTCCTGAATATAGCACACCGAAGGGTGTTGACTCTTTATCCAATTTGCCAGTCTGTGTCTTTTAATTGGAGCATTTAGCCCACTTACATTTAAAGTTGATGTTATGTGTGAATTTGATCCTGTCATCATGATGCTAGCTGGTTATTTTGCATATCAGTTGATGCAGTTTCTTCATAGTGTCATTGGTCTTTATATTTTGGTATGTTTTTGCAGTGACTGATACCGGTCCTTCCTTTCCATGTTTAGTGCTTCCTTCAGGAGCTCTTGTAAGTCAGGTCTGTTGGTGACAAAATCCCTCAGCATTTGCTTGTCTATAAAGGATTTTATTTCTCCTTCACTTATGAAGCTTAGTTTGGCTGGATCTGAAATTCTGGGTTGAAAATTCTTTTCTCTAAGAATGTTGAATATTAGTCCCCACTCTCTTCTGGTTTGTAGGGTTTCTGCAGAGAGATTAACTGTTAGTCTGATGGGCTTCCCTTTGTGGAT
>NW_012109408.1:616069-639584 GCF_000951045.1 Mandrillus leucophaeus | reverse complement strand
TGGATAAACTTTTTGATGTGCCGCTGGATTTGGTTTGCCAGTATTTTATTGAGGATTTTCGCATCAATGTTCATCAGGGATATTAGCCTGAAATTTTCTTTTTTTGTTGTTGTATCTCTTCAGGGTTTTGGTATCAAGATGATGCTGGCCTATAAAATGAGTTAGAGAGGATTCCCTCTTTTTCTATTGATTGGAATAGTTTCAGGAGGAATGGTACCAGCACCTCTTTGTACCTCTGGTAGAACTTAGCTGTGACTCCTTCTTGACCTGGGCATTTTTTGGTTGGTAGGGTATTAATTACTGCCTCAGTTTCAGAACTTGTTATTGGCTTATTCAGGGATTCAACTTCTTCCTAGTTTAGTCTTGAGAGGGTGTATGTGTCCAGGAATTTATACGTTTCTTCTAGATTTCTATTTTGTTTGCATAGAGGTGTTTACAGTATTCTTTGATGGTAGTTTGTATTTCTGTGGGATCAGTGGTGATATCCCCTTTATCATTCTTTATTGTGTTATTTGATTCTTCTCTCTGTTTTTCTTTATTGGTCTGGCTAGCGATCTGTTTTGTTAATCTTTTCAGAAAACCAGCTCCTAGATTCACTGATTTTTTGAAGGGTTTTTTGTTTCTCTATCTCCTTCAGTTCTGCTCTTATCTTGGTTATTTCTTGTCTTCTGCTAGCTTTTGAATTTGTTTGCTCTTGCCTCTCTAGTTATTTTAATTGTGATATTAGGGTGTCGATTTTAGATCTTTTCCCCCTTTCTCATGTGGGCATTTAGTGTTATAAATTTCTCTCTAAACACTCCTTTAGCTGTGTCCCAGAGATTCTGGTGTGTTGTGTCTTTGTTTTCATTGGTTTCAAAGAACTTATTTATTTCTGCCTTAATTTTGCTATTTACCCAGTAGTCATGCAGGAGTAGATTGTTCTGTTTCCATGTAGTTGTGTGGTTTTGAGTGAGTTTCTTAATCCTAGGTTCTAATTTGTTTGAACTGTGGTCTGAGAGACTGTTTGTTATGATTTCCGTTCTTTTGCATTTGGTGAGGAGTGTTTTACTTCCAATTATATGGTAAATTTTAGAATAAGTGTGATGTGGTGCTGAGAAGAATGTATATTCTGTTGATTTGGGGTGGAAAGTTCTGTAGATATCCATTAGGTCCACTTGGTCCAGAGCTGAGTTCAAGTCCTGGATATCCTTGTTAATTTTCTGCCTCAATCTGTTTAATATTGACAGTGGAGTGTTAAAGTCTCCCACTATTACTGTGTGGGTGTCTAAGTCTCTTTGTAGATCTCTAAGAACATTCTTTATGAACCTGGGTGCTCCTGTATTGAGTACATATATATTCAGAATAGTTAGCTCTTCTCATTGCATTGATCCCGTTACCATTATTTAATGCCCTTCTTCACCTTTTTTGATCTTTGTTGGTTTAAAGTCTGTTTTATCAAAGACTAGGATTGCAACCTCTACTTTTTTTTGCTTTCCATTTGTTGGTAAATATTCCTACATCCCTTTATTTTGGTCTGTGTGTGTCTTTGTACATAAGATGGATCTCCTGAATATAGCACACCGAAGGGTGTTGACTCTTTATCCAATTTGCCAGTCTGTGTCTTTTAATTGGAGCATTTAGCCCACTTACATTTAAAGTTGATGTTATGTGTGAATTTGATCCTGTCATCATGATGCTAGCTGGTTATTTTGCATATCAGTTGATGCAGTTTCTTCATAGTGTCATTGGTCTTTATATTTTGGTATGTTTTTGCAGTGACTGATACCGGTCCTTCCTTTCCATGTTTAGTGCTTCCTTCAGGAGCTCTTGTAAGTCAGGTCTGTTGGTGACAAAATCCCTCAGCATTTGCTTGTCTATAAAGGATTTTATTTCTCCTTCACTTATGAAGCTTAGTTTGGCTGGATCTGAAATTCTGGGTTGAAAATTCTTTTCTCTAAGAATGTTGAATATTAGTCCCCACTCTCTTCTGGTTTGTAGGGTTTCTGCAGAGAGATTAACTGTTAGTCTGATGGGCTTCCCTTTGTGGATAACCTGACCTTTCTCTCTGATGGCCCTAAACATATTTTTCTTCGTTTCAACTCAGTGGATCTGATGATTACGTGTCTTGGGGTTGCTCTTCTTGAGAAGTATCTTTGTGGCATTCTCTGTATTTTCTAAATTTGAATGTTGGCCTGTCTTGCTGGGTTAGGGAAGTTCTCCTGGATAATATCCTGAAGTGTGTTTTCCAACTTGGCTCCATTCTCCTCGTCACTTTCAGGTACCCCCATCAATCATAGGTTTGGTCTTTTCACATGGTCCCATATTTCTTGGAGGATTTGTTTGTTCCTTTTCATTCTTTTTTCTCTAATCTTGTCTTCATGCTTTATTTCACTAAGTTGATCTTCAATCTCTGATATCCTTTTTTCTGCTTGATTGATTTGGCTATTGATACTTGTGTATGTTTCACTAAATTCTCGTGCTGTGTTTTTCAGCTCTATCAGGCCATTTATGTTTTTCTCTAAACTGGTTATTCTAGTTAGCAGGTCCTGTATCAAGGTTTTTAACTTCCTTGCATTGGGTTAGAATGTGCTCCTTTAGCTCGGAGGAGTTTGCTATTACCGACCTTCTGAAGCCTACTTCTTTCAATTAGTCAAACTCGTCCTCCATCCGGTTTTGTTCCCTTGCTGGAGAGGAGTTGTGATCCTTTGGAGGAGAAGAGGCATTCTGTTTTTTGGAATTTTCAGCATTTTTGTGCTGGTTTTTCCTCGTCTTTGTGGATTTATCGACCTTTGATCTTTGATGCTGATGACCTTTGGATGCAGTTTTTGTGTGGGTGTCCTTTTTGTTGATGTGGATGTCATTGCTTCTGTTTGTTAGTTTTCCTTCTAGCAGGCCGCTCTTCTGCAGGTCTGCTGGAGTTTGCTGGAGGTCCACTCCAGACCCTGTTTGCCTGGGTATCACCAGTGGAGGCTGCAGAACAGCGAAGATTGCTGCCTGTTCCTTTCTCTGGAAGCTTTGTAGCAGAGGGGCACCCACCAGATGCCAGCCAGAGCTCTCCTATATGAGGTATCAGTCGACCCCTGCTGGGAGGTGTCTGTCCATCAGGAGGCACGGGGGGTCAGGGACCCACTTGAGGAGTCAGTCTGTCCCTTAGCAGAGCTCTAGTACTGTGCTGGGAGATATGCTGCTCTCTTCAGGCAGGAACGTTTAAGTCTGCTGAAGCTGTGCCCATCCCCCAGGTGTTCTGTCTCAGGGAGATAGGAGTTTTATGTATAAGCTCCTGACTGGGGCTGCTGCCTTTCTTTCAGAGAAGCTCTGTCCAGAGAGGTGGAATCTAGAGAGTCAGTCTGGCTACAGTGGCTTTATACTGTGGTGGGTTCTGCCCAGTTCGAACTTCCAGGCTGCTTTGTTTACACTGTGAGGGGAAAACTGCCTACTCAAGCCTTAGCAATGGTGGGTGCCCCTCACCCCACCAAGCTCAAACATCCAAGGTCGACTTCAGACTTCTGTGCTGGCAGTGAGAATTTCAAGCCAGTAGATCTTACCTTGCTGGGCTCCATGGGGGTGGGACCTGCTGAGCAAGACCACTTGGCTTCCTGGCTTCAGCCCCCTTTCCAGGGGAGTGAACATTTTTGTCTTGCTGGAATTTCAGGTGCCACCACTGGGGTACAAAAAAAAAAAAAAAAAAAAACAAGAAACAAAAAACTCCCACAGCTGGCTCAGTGTCTGCCCAAACAGCTGCCCCAGGGCCCTGGTGGTATAGGCACCCAAGGGAATCTCCTGGTCTGTGAGTTGCACAATGGGAAATCAATGTGAAAAGTGTAGTATCTGTTCCAGAGAGCACTGTCCCTCAGAGCACCCCCCTCATGGCTTCCCTTGGCTAGGGGAGGGAGTTCGCCAACCCCTTGCACTTCCCAGGTGAGGCAATGCCCCACCCTGCTTCTGCTCACCCTCTGTAGGCTGCACCCACTGTCTAACCAGTCCCAATGAGATGAACTGGATACCTCAGTTGGAAATGCAGAAATCACCCACCTTCTGCACTGGTCTCACTGGTAGCTATAGACTGGAGCTGTTCCTATTCAGTCATCTTGCCAGATCCTCCCAATTTAGCATACTTTTTAAAAGCGCTAGGATTCCTGGACTGGCAAATAAGCATTGGCTTCCACTAAAAGTTCAGCAGTGCATTAGCCCATAACAAGAGGGTCAGCTTGTCCTTTGAAGTTTCAAAGCCAAGCATTGACTTCTCTAGCTACAAAAGTCCGAGATGGCATATGCTTCCAATAGAAGGCTATTTTGTCTACATTGAAAATCTGTTGTTTAGCATAGCCATCTTCATTAGTGACCTTAGCTAGATCTTCTGAATAAACTTGCTGCAGTTTTTATATAAGCACTTACTGCTTCACCTTGTACTTTTATGTTATGAAGGTAGCTTCTTTCCATAAACCTTATGAACCAACATCTGTTAGTGTCTAACTTTTCTTCTACTTTTCCTCACCTCTCTCAGCCTTCATAGAATTGAAAAGAATTAGGCCCTGCTCTTGATTAGGTTTTGAAATGGGATGTTGTGGCTGGTTTGACCTTCTATCCAACTTCCTCCATATTAGCAATAAGGCTTTCACTTTCTTTTAATTTGTGTGTTCACTGAAGTAGCACTTTTAATGTCATTCAGGAACTTTTCCATTGCATTTGCAACTTGGTCGACTGGTGCAAGAGGCCTAGCTTTCAGCCTGTCTCAGCTTTTCGACATGGCTTCCCCACTAAGCTTAATCATTTCTGGCTTTTGATTTAAAGTGAGATAATCTTCCTTTTGCTTAAACACTTAAAGGCCATTGTAAGGTTATTAGTTGACTAATTTCAATTTGCTGTGTCTCAGGTAACAGAAAGAGGAGGAGAAACAGTGGAATGAATGGCTGGGGCAGTAGAGCAATCAGAACACACTCCACATTTATGGGTTAAGTATACCATCTTACATGAGCATGGTTTGCGGTGACTCAAAACAACTACAATAGCACATCAAAGATCACTGATCACAGATCATCATAACAGATATTATAATAATGAAAAATTTGAAATACTGTGAAAATTACTAAAAATATGACACGGAGACAAAATATGCAGATGCTGTTGGAAAATGGTGACGCGGGGTTGCCATACACCTTCAATTTGTAAAAAATAAAACAAAAACAGTATCTGTGAAGCACAATAAAATGAGCTATGCCTGTACACATAATAACAAGAGCTTTATAGATGATCTACAAAATTGTTTGAAACACCAAGTCATCAAAAGAAGAACTGATAGCTACATGGGATGAAAGCTAACATTTACTGAGGTCTTTTTATATGTTATTACATTTTATCCTAGCAACATTTGTGCAAGGTAGGCGATTAATAATGAATTTCAGAGAAAGAAACTAAAGCTGCAAAAGGTGATGCAACTGGTTAGAGATTTGAATTTAGATCTGTCATTTGGTTTAGCTCCAGAGTGACAAATGCAGATGTTGCCTCCCTTACTTGACGTTAATTTGCGTGAAACTGCGTATGCCTCATGCCTGTTAACTCATAATATCTATAGCTAAAAAGATAAAAGTAAAACCTTAGGAGAATGTGAAGCACTTCGCTTTTTGGAGCCTTAGGAGTGCATGGAGCTGCCTCAGAAACCATCTTAAACAGCAAAAGAAGGGCTGAGCTGATGCAGCTCTAAATCACTACCCTCACCTTAACCAGAGAAACTTCATTTTGTCTTTCTATATATTGGAATTTATGTTCATATTTTATTTGGAGGAAGGATTTCACTCCTGTAAAAAGTTTAAAAAATAGATACTAGGATTACCTACAGGCAAACAACTTTCATGAAAATTTTCAATAGAAGATTCAACTATTGTAGGAAAAAACACTTTTTTTTGAAACCCAGTAATTTGCTATGGCAAGAAACAAATATTTCTTGAAAATATACATGCCATATTCTGTCAGTTGATCATAACTTTTTGTTATAATCAATGAGAGATGACCTAGTTACATGGGAGGAGACACATTTTTTAAAAACTAAGACAAAGCACCTACTGAACCCAAAGACTGGTACATGAGCACCTCTGTGAAATGCAAATGTGATCCTTCAGCTGTTGTCACAGTACTGGCTAGAAAAATGGTTAATGGTGAAAATAGGCAATAGCAGAAAAACAGGATACTTATGCAAATGTGGTGCATGGTGTTGCTGCTCAAATAACACTTCTTGACTATACTGGCTTTATTTACAAGCATGGATGAATTAGAGAAGGAAATAAGACTAAGCTTCACTTCTCTGTGCAATCTAGCAAGGTCTTCTCAACTGAGATTTCAAAAACATGTTGGAAGAAAGCTTACTATACTTTTATCCATTAACTCTAAAATATTAGTTAAAAACATTATATTCGGAAAAAATTACATTTAGCAAATCAGCCATTTGAGTGTTTCACTTTGCCAGATTTTCTGAGCTTTGGTGACCCATCTTTGTGAGTTAAATAGGAAAAAAAAAGAATGACATATTTTAAGGCAGATTTTTGCTTCACTAAAAGCTAAAATGATTAACTTTTGAACAAAGACCAAGTTGGACAAGAGCCTTTTTAATTTTGGAAATTTTTGTGGGAAGGCCTGGAAATAAAAAGTGACAAGTGAATGAGTTGGAAATTACAACAATAATTACACAACTTTGAACTTACCACCATAAATTGTAGATACTTGTTAGAATGCATACTACAGTTTCAACAAAGCAATGCTAATGGACGTAATAAATCTTAAAGTGAAGCACGCAAGTATTTAAAACAAGCACTAGACTAACCAAAGAAAATATTTTAAATGAGCAATGCTAAATGAATCAAGTCTTTTCCAGGTAGCATGAGTCTCCTAGATCTCATGGTCTGGAGTATGCCAGATGGTTTTTGCATGTGCTGAAGTCCTATTTGTGAGTATTAGTAATGGAGCAAAAAGTAATAATGAGATAAAACATTAAGGATTAATAAAAGTTCTAATGCTACTTGGGCCAATGAGAGAAGATAGAAAATTAGTAGGATGTTTTAAAATGGAACAATAAGAGAGAAAGGAATTATAAGATACTTGGATCTTTCTTACAAATTCATCCACACAAAAGTGGACTTTTTTTTCCTGCAACCAGTTACGAATGAAATTTAAAAGTATAAAAACATACAATGGCATCATCACTAAGTATTACAAATTAATATAAATAAATCTATAATGTGCATAGTATGTATAAATTCTTGGGCCAATGAACAATAATGAAATAATTGGTATATATACTGTGGTCATTCATTCCTTCAGAAAGATGTGTTCTTCTATGATTCTCTGTATTGATCACTAACTATAAGGGAAGTAGAGCAATTGTTTTGAGAATATTGAGGTAGAACAAAAAGTAAAGTCTGCATAAGTTTTCTACACCATTTTACAGATGTAAACAGCACATAATTATTTGGTTTGTTTGCATTTCTCATTTTCCTTTCTCACCAATACAATGGGATGGCTAGTTTAAACCATTTAAGCCAATTTCAGCTATTTCCTCCATGGTATATGTTTGTGATGAGAAATCTGGCCTAGTTCAATAAGGAGGTTTACAAAGCTGGCAGACTCAGATGCTGTCTGTAAAGGGTGTGTTTAAGGGGGGTGTCAAGTAGGGGCAGTGTGTACGCATGGGTGGAATTTACGATGCTGAAAATTTTAGAAAAAAGGGGAAATGCCTTTGCTAACTCAATCATCTTCTGCTGACAGTAGCCTAGCCTTGGGGAAAAGGAATGCATTTATGTGATTCTTTTCTCTACTAACCTTCAAGTTGATTCAAACGTGAATTTTCCTCTTTTACTTGACAGAATGCAATGAGCCAGATTTCCCCTTTCTCTTTGGAGGACTGGCTATTCCCAGAGTTGATGAATCTATGCAAAGCAGCGCAAAAGGCTATCCCAGAACTTCTCACACAGAGTCTCATTTTCTTTTTTTTTTTTTTTTTTTTGAGACGAAGTCTCCTCCTGTCGCCCAGGCTGGAGTGCAGTGGCGCGATCTCGGCTCACTGCAAGCTCCGCCTCCCGGGTTCCCGCCATTCTCCTGGCTCAGCCTCCCGAGTAGCTGGGACTACAGGCGCCCACAACCGCGCCCGGCTAATTTTTTGTATTTTTAGTGGAGACGGGGTTTCACCGTGGTCTCGATCTCCTGACCTTGTGATCCGCCCGCCTCGGCCTCCCAAAGTGCTGGGATTACAGGCGTGAGCCACTGCGCCCGGCTAGAGTCTCATTTTCAAATGCCAAGAAAGGAGAGGAGACAGTCTCTTTGTACTTTGCATTTTCTTCCTCCTATAGGGAAAGTGTTCAGAGCCCAGCTCTAACATTCTGATTCTCTGTATTTCTACACATTAGCAAATAGTAAAGTGCATTCTAATGCCATGACTGTGACTGAGCTCATTAATATGCTTCCTCTGTCTCTTGAGTCTTTATCTCCAGCTCAATCTATATGTGTCACAGAGCCTCAGATGTTCTAGCTTTGAATAAATACATGTTGGATTAATAAATGAGTCTCTCAAAGATCATATCCACACACAGGTTAACTGTGTAAATACCAGCTAGGTTGCTATTTTGGTTCAGGCTCTCCCAGGACAGGTGGATCTGAACCTTTTCTCTCTGAAATACAGAAAGTAGGAAGGGTCGTTTTCCTTTATTTTGCATGTGATACAGTGAACTAAATACACAGGAGCAATGGGGAAGGTTTACCAGAGGGGAAGGCTGTTTAAAAGCACTATGATAGCCCCTTTGGCTGTTGTGAATTCATCAGAACTAACAAGTCAGATAAGATGTGCTAAATAAGTATTTGTTGTTGATTAATGACTTGTTGATTACAGAAAATGAGCAAGGTTTCTAGTCAGTCTGTTTACACATTGTATTGATTTCATTCTAAGCCTTCAATACTTGCCAAGCTAATTTTCAGGGGAACAGCAAGCAAGTCACTGATGCTCTGGGGGTTGGAAGATAAACACAAAAAGTTAACAGGGTTCTCCTAAGCAATATCTTGATGTTCAGTGTTGACCTGCAATGGAGAGGGATAGAGAGGACATTAGCAAAGTACAAGCAAATCTGTTTTCCCTTGAAGCTGGACTGTCATCTGCAAGACTCTTGCCATGTGTCATGTCCAGAAACCCAAATGGTTTTTGCTAGGGAATACTATGCAAGTGATGTCGTGAGCTCATCTTGAGTCAAATTAGCAAGTGATTATATGAAGCTGTGATTTTGCAAAGTGAAACTCACTATGCGATGCTACTATTGATCATTTTCTTTTCCCATGGGGATATGCAAATAGAAACAACAATTATTTTTGAAAGGTGCATTCTTTAAAGAGCTTCTCAATGAAAAATTTACAGTAGTCGTTTGCCTTATCTGTGGTTTTCCTCTCTGAAGTTTCAGTTACCCATGGTCAACTGCAGTCCAAACATAATAAATGAAAAAGTCTAGAAATAAACAGTTCATATGTTTTCAATTGTGCCCCATTGTGAATAGTGTGATGAAATCTCTCACCATCCCACTCCGTCCCAAGCAGGACATGAACCACTCCTTTGTCTAGTGTATCCATCCGCCAGTTACTCATTTGGGAACCCCCTTGCTTATTAGATTGAAAACACATAGCATGTATAGGGTTCGGTACTATCCGAGGCTTCAGGCATCCACTGAGACTCTTGGAATGTATCCCCCTCAGATAAAGGGGCACTTGTTGTATTCATATGTAGTTTTCGCATTAATGTCATAGCATTTCACGGTTTTTCCTATTAATGTATTGAGTATTTAAATGAAATTAACAGAATGGTTTAAGACGTAGAGTCCCAAACTTTCATTGTACAAATATTCTATTTTAAGTGTCAAAAATTCCCTGTGCTGCCACATAATGTAATCAGTGATGTTTCTACTACTCCATGAATGAATTCGGAGGTGCTTTTAATTATTAGTATCTAGTTAATCACAACATAAATTCATTATATGTGAAGCTAACACCGCATAAAGATAATGCTTGACTTTATTGGAAAGTGCATTGTGGACTCTTTGCAATAACTTGCTTGTCCACTGGATTTTGTGGCCACAGCTAGAGACACATTAATCTAGAGGATGAACCAACTTGTGTAAGATAGATCTCATCGTGTTTCAGGAGGCCATTAGACTGCCTTCTGTAGGAGAAACAAAGGAAATGGTCTCTCCGGATAAGCCTCCTTGCAGAATGCTGTATGTGTACACAGCGGGGGTAGGATAAGACCACAGGCACTCTGTGTGGGCATCTGAAGCCATCAGTAATGGAGTTATCACCTCATCCATCATTGACAGTTTGCTGCCCTTACCAAAAAAAAGCCACATAAACCTCTGTCCATTTACATCAATCCAAATAATTTTGGGGTTCAATTCATATTTCAGATAGGTTGATTGGAAACGTTCCTCACAATAATACCTTAAAGAACATATTATATATATGTTTATTTTTATAAAGAGTTTTGAAATTGTTCTAGCCTGTTCGTGAGAGTAATTAAATTTTATAAGTTATGTATATGATGACAAAATAAATATGGAATGGACAAACTTATAATCTATGTTAGTTTTTTCATAGATTTAGAACAGATATTATGCTAAAATTATGAAACACAAAGGTAAAATTTCTCTATTGATACTGACGAAAAGAGTCTATTAAGAGAAATGTGAAAATGTAGAATCTCACTGATGCATTGTGGAAATGTCTGATATCTGATAGCTGGACATGTGCCCTTTGGTCCATTAGGGACCTAAAATCTTTAGCTTGCCAGCAGAATAATAAATAAGAAAGTTTTACATTCCAGATTCAATTAGTTACAGTAAGTTTTATACATTTATGTAAGTTTCCATGAATAGGAAAAATATGAGAGAATTTAAGAGACAGAGAATGTGATTTATGAGAAGTAAAATGTAGAATTGAAAAATATATCCAACAAATCTAAGAAATACAAACTTCAATACAGTTACATTGGCTAATTATCATGAAGGTGAAAGCATTTGTTAAACTATCAGCCTCAAAAATTGAAGACTAAACAGAACTACAATATATAATCTTGCGAGTTAATCTTATTTTACTATGGTCATTGTCTTCAATCATGACCTTGACGTCTTCAATAATAAATTTACTTGGGGAATCATTCTGGCAAAGATGTCTGGCGCATACACACACACACACACATATATATATATATGGAGAGAGAGAGAGAGTCTTTGGGAATTTTCACAAGGACATCAAAGACAGTTTTATAGCCAGCTATTTGTTTTTTCTTTTTTTTTTTTTTAGATGGGGTCTTGCTCTGTCGCCAGGCTGGAGTGCAGTGGTACTATCTCGGCTCACTGCAACCTCCACCTCCTGGGTTCAAGCGATTCCCCTGCCTCAGCCTCCCGAATAACTGGGATTACAGGTGCATGCCACCATGCCTGGCTAATTTTTTGTATTTTAGTAGAGACAGGGTTTCACCATGTTGGCCAGGATGGTCTTGATCTCCTGACCTGGTGATCTGCTCACCTCAGCCTCCCAAAGTGTTGGGATTACAGGCGTGAGCCACCATGGCCAGCCAGCCAGCTATTTTTAAAAACTAACCTTATTAATGTAACACAGATTCAGAACAGTTATACATTACATATTATGTGTCACATACCAAGTTCATACAACACTACATTTTATATACAGTAAAACTCCAAATGTACATTATCTTTGCATTTACTTAGTTTGAGTTTGAGTTATAAGAAATTTAGAACATAAATACAACCAAGAATCATTGAACAAAAAGCTATTTTCTTATTTTTTTTTCTCATTTTTTCTCATTTTAAGTACCTTGTATTAATTTTATATGCACTCTGGTGTATTATTACATTAAAATATAATACCTGAAAGTGGTGGAAAAATTTTAGCTCTTCAGCTATACAAGTAAGTTATAAATCTAGTTATAAGCGATTTTATACCCAAGTAATGTTGTGTTTAAAATTAATTCACTGAGAATTTAACTTGCTCTCTCAAGATATATTTATTAAATTTCTACCATAGTCTATGCATATCATAGATGGAAATATAACTAAGTTGACACTCTTATGGAGCTCAGGTCTAGCAGATGAGATAAATACCTCAAGATAGCAACATATAGCAGGATAAGTTCTGACATACATGTACAAAGTGTAATGGAAGCAATGAAGATGAAACAATTATCAGTGCCAAGAGTTCAGAGATGGGACGTCTGAACAAAATAATGAATGAAGAATTTTCCTAGTATGAAATAAGCTGGAGGATGGGGTGGAAGCAGGAGGTGGTAGTAGAAGTGGAGATATTCTAAGCAGAGGGCAACATTCTGAAATTATGTGTAAAGATTTCAAGGGAAACAGAACAATTCTATCAATTTCAAGACTGAATTGATAGTCTCTTCCAGATCTTAAATTCTATTTCACATCTATTCATAAAAAAGTAAAAATTAACTTGAAAGCAGAAAATGTATTAATTTTTATGGAAAATTTTCTGAAAAATGTTAGCCCATCCATAGAAGGAACATTTTAAAAACCAACATTTAAATACTTGCCAACTCACCAAAGTCCAAGACTCAAGCTGATCTTGTAACATGTAAGATCATGCTGAAAATCTCATTATTATTTCCCTCCATGCTATCTTAATGGGCATGGACCTATACCTGACCTACACTGGCATGCCAGTGATTACTTGTTTTCATACTGACAAATTCTCCACAAGTGCTCAGAGTCCCAGCAGGGCCTAAGATATTAGGAAATGTTCACATCCACAAAGGGATCAGAAATTCTTTTAAAACAAAAAGTGAATCACTTTAGGGATAGAGTGAGGTAGCTAAGGGAATCTTTCTAGCGTGTGAAACATACTTGCTAGCTAGAAAGTCACGCTTGAACTAACAATACTCAATGCTCCTGGAAAGGAACTGAAATCTCACATTCAGTCTTAGTGAAATTAAATGCAAAATGGCTGAATCATGGGAAAATGTAGACAAGGGAATGAATACACAAGAATGGTCTTCCTAGTCCTTAAAATGCCTCATAGTCACTATGGAGCCACTCAAAAGTTTGAAATGTTGTGGGCATAGAACGCTTAATAACCATATTACAACAGGATTGGTTCCTCTTGGTCAACAGTGGTAGAGAGTGGATTCTTCTGGAGGATCATAATGTAAGCTATATTTCCAGGAGAACCAGGAAGTAATCCCACTTCCCTATGACATCCATAGGACAGAACTTCTGATTTATCAAGGTGGCAGGCCACTGTTGCTCCGCTTTCTGTCCATCACTGTGGCCTCAGGCACAGTGGTTCTGCTCCATGCCCACCTGAGCCCTACATCTTCAATCTTCTTCAAATAGAGCAACTGCTTCTACTGAGATGGCTTCTTCAGTCTTCCTCTAGAGTGCCAGAGAACCAATCCTGACATTATTTTGTCTTTCAATTTTCTTAATATTGGAAAGATGACGAGGTGCTGAGATGCAAATAAACTAAAAACAGTCCAAAAATTGGACACAGACCAGAGAGAAGACAAAGCTTTAAAATATATAGAATAGTGATAGAAAGGAAGAAAAATAAAATTTATTCCATTGTAAAGTCTTGACTAAATCTTGATTAAAATTGTAATCCTTAATTGACCAAATTCACTTTTTAAAAACTGCTTTTAAATAGATCATAATGATTAGCAAATCACAAGAAGAGTTTTAGAATGCTGCAATATTATCAATTTAAGGGTATGTACTTGAGCAAAATAAATTTATCTTACATTTCTATATTTTCTTTATGTTCTTTTACAGTTACAGCAAGAGACTTATTTGCAATTTAGAACACTGAGTAATAAAATATGTATTCATAAAAGAAAAATCATTAATATTCAGTACTATTGTGTTTATGAATATGTGGTACCACATTTCAACATCAGTGGTTAAAATTTATAACCAAAATGTATCATTTCCCCAGGATTCCAAAGAGCTACAGTTTCACTATATATAAAGCTTGTCGAGGACACATTTAGAATAATTCATTCTAACCCATTTTTAAGAAGTAATTCAGCAATGTGATATCTATTATTATTAGAATCACATCCCTACCTCTGCCTTAGACCTTCTGTTTTTCAGTCAGTTTTACTAGGCAAAGTCAAAATGATGTTTATGGTTTTAGGTTACAGAGAGTTTGGATTCTAAAAATCTAGTTTATAAAAGATTGTTCCCATTATAAATGGATCCATTCATTCTGCAAATATTTGTTGAGCATCAACTGCCAGGCACTGTTCAATGTGCTCCTGGTACACGAGGGAGCACAACAGCCTAAGTTCTATGGCCTTTGAGAGCTACATTCTACTGGCGAGAGACTTGATAAAACAGAATAAGGCCAAGGCAGGAGGATCATTTGAAGCCAGGAGTTTGAGGCCAGCCTGGGAAACACAGTGAGACCCTCATGTCTACAAAATAGATAGATAGATAAATAAATAAATAAATAAATAAATAAATAAATATTACAAAAATAACTGGGCTTGGTGGTCCACAGTTGTAAGCCCAGTTACTTGGGAGGCTGAGGCAAGAGGATCCCTTTAACCCAGGATTTCGAGGTTGCAGTGAGCTATAATCACATCATTGTACTCCAGCTTGCAAGACAGACCAAGGCCCTATCTCTAAAACACCAAACAAACAAACAAAAGTATAATAAATAACAAAATTACACATATGCCAAAAGAAAAGGATTGAGTATGCTGTGGCAGGGTAGAGGGTGAGGGAGAAGTGTGGATTGAATTCTTCAATAGGGTAGGCAGGATGAACCTCATTGAGAAGGTGAAAAGTGAGCAGAGATTTGAAGGAAGTGAGAGAGCAAGCCAAGTGGGTGTCTGGAAGAGCAGTGGCCCAGGCAGAGGAAACAGGTGGAACAAATATACAACTCCAGCAGTTTCCTAAGGCAGCTGGAATGTCCCCAGATGATGAACATCAGAACTGGCTGCACCACTAGAAATCATATGACTGAACTTTTATTTTTCACAGATAAGGAAACCAAGGCTGAAATAAGGTCAATGACTTCTCCAGGATTCCATGTCTAGTTTATAGAAGAAGCAGGTCTAGCACAGCTCCTAGCCCAGCTCTCCTGAAAGTCTACGTTGCAGACTTTCTTTCTTTTCACTTGTTCTTTCTTTCTTTCTTTTTTTTTTTTTTCGACAGAGTCTCTTTCTGTCACCCAGGTTGGAGTTCACTGGTGCGATCTTGGTTCGCTGCAACCTCTGCCTTCTGGGTTCAAGCAATTCCCCGAGTAGCTGGGACTACAGGCACCCACCACCATGCCTGGCTAAGTTTTGTATTTTTAGTGGAGATAGGGTTTCACCATATTGACCAGGCTGGTCTCCTGACCTCAGGTGATCTGCCCACCTCGGTCTCCCAAAGTGCTGGGATTACAGGCATGAGTCCTTCATGACCGTTTACAGGCTGTGACCGGCCTTCAAACTGTTATTGAACGCTTCATTTGTGATGCATGCTGTGAGTGTTTTCACAAAGTTGTAGATGCAGTTTTTCCTTAAAGAAATTGAAATCTAGATGTATATTTAAGATTGTATAAAATATGGGATAAAATTTGATAGTGAATAGATGAATATTAAATTGTTTCATAAAGTTTAGGCTTGAAAGAGTTTAATGATGGGAATAGTCAGTAATTGTGAGTCATCAGGAATGAGCCTTTGCTATGTTTTAAATGATAGGTCAAGTAGATGAGCGAACATGCGTAGAGGGGGAATTTCAAATAAGGAGATCAGGGTGAAATAAATTATTCAACACTTGGCCCCTGAACACATTTCATGTGTGAAGAAGTGTGTGTTACTGGATTCAGAGATGCCTGCAACATTGTCCCTGCCCTCAGGAAGCCTGCCAGCTCTCAGAACAGAGAGTGCATAATGGCAGGTGAAGGGGAAATGCTATTCCGTAAATAGGATGAGATTTGCCTTAGTAAGACATTGACATGCAGTCACAGGTGTGCTGAGTTTCAGCGTGTAATAAGCCAGAGAAAAAGTAGACATTGATGATTTTAGAGGAAAGGGACAACTGTAGAAGCCTGGGAATTGGGAAGGAAGAATTTCAAGGGCCATGTGGGTTTATAAAGTAGGATCAATGCTTAAGATGCCAGGTAACAGGCCACTGGAAGTTAGAACCTGGCACTGCTAAACTCAGTGAGGAAGGTCCAAGGGCATGGATAAAATGTAGGAAAGCAGATAGTAGCAGGTTAGGTCCTGGAGCTGTGAAAAGTTAAAATAAGAATTTTGGTAGTATTGGAGTATCTGACAATGAGTTGGGAAAATTTTTCAAAGGGGATTAGCCCAGGCTAATCATATAAAGTCTGTAGATAATTGTCAGTGTACTAGCTGCACTAGAATATCCCGGGCAGCAAACTTTTCAGTATTGTAGATTCCTGAGCCCCAGCATCAGAGATTTTGATTGTACAGTCATGTTTAGAACCACTAGGATAGCCTATACTGGGTGTGATGGCATGAAGGAGGAAGTCAGGCTTGAAGAGTGGCATACGTCAATGGCAAGGCTGTGATGAGATGTAAAGACATGGCAGTGACCACATGCCAGAGCATCACTCTTAACTGATTTGAGTGAAGTCAATAAATGTAGAACTCCTAAGGAGGATGGCAAGTGCTACAATGAGTGACCTTTCAATTAGGTCAGAAACCCTGCAAGAAAGATTTGGTCTTAGGCAAATTTAATAACAGTATTACAAGTGGTGATATAAAATGAATCAACAACATTGATATTCCTGTTCATATAATTGCCCACGCTTTATTTTGTCCCTTTATTCGTAAAAGAACTGGCTTTAACTTATAAATCAGTCTCTCTTCTAGAAATGCCCAACTGGACATTCCAATGTATAAGGATGAATGTCGTCGTTTCTGTTTTTAATAAATAAGTGCTAAGGAGTAATGACTGGGTTGAGTTTCTTATAGGAAAATTCAGCAGCTATCTTTTCATTGTGGGAAGGGGTTCTATTTAGCATGCCCAGCTAAAGAAGAATTCCAAAGAGAAAAGAGGAGTAGTCAGTGTAAATGGGGCATGGTATGTTTGCTCTGAATCCACAGAATTGTCTTAAAGAGGGAGTTTTTCTTCACTCACCAGGCTGAGTTACATTATGAGTATTGTATTAGGGTTCTCCTGAGAAACAAAACCAATAGGACACACACACACATACACACACAGAGACATGCATGCATGCATATGGAGAGAAATATATATATTGAGAGAGATATTATGAAAAATTGACTCACACAATTATGGAAGCTGAGAAATCCCAAAATCTGCCTTCTGCAAGATGGAACCCCAAAGAAGCAGTGGTATAATTCATTCTGAGTTCAAAAGGCAGGGAACGATGAGATGAGCGGCTCCGACTCAGCAGTGAGACAGGAAAAAATGAGTAAATTCCTCATTTCTCATTTCTACACCTTTTGTTCTACTCAGGCCCTCGGTGGATTAGATAATGCCCACCCAAACTGAGGAGGGTGGTCTACTGACTCCACCAATTCAAAGGCTACTGTTATCTAGAAACACCCTCAGAAACACACCCGCAGTAATAGTTACTCTGAGCACGCTGTGACCCAGTCAAGTTGAACATACAATTAACCATTACAGCTACCCTTCATTATGAGCCTCATCAGAGTTCAGAAAGTACCATTTTGAGGAAAGCCAGCCTTAGGCAAAATTGTTGTCATCAGAAAATGGCTATTAGCTAGAATTAAGCCCAAAAAATTGTTTTTTTGAAGGGCTAAGCACTTGTAGGTTGACAGACTCCCACCTCTCCTTCCTGGTGCTGGTGTGACTCTATTCTTTCTTGGGCTCTGATCTCCAAACAGTCCTTAATGTCATTCACTGTTCTTGATGTGGGATAAAATAAATGATGTAGGCTTGCTGAGTTTATTTCCAGTTAGCATCATCTTTTCTGCAGTAAAGATGCCTGTAGAGGCCCACCTTCATGCCAACTTGCAAAGTTCTACTTCCCAGGGTAGCCACCATGAGTTCTGTTGGCCAAAGTTTCTTAGACTGAACTCCAGGGCACACCAACTCTCCAAATGCCTTCGGGCTTTTTTAGTAGAGGCTAAAAAATTTTCTGGGAGTGCCCAAAGTGGGCAGAGAGCTTATGCTATGAAGGCAATACCATGGGTTGCTTGGGTTCTATCGCACACACTGGGGGAAGAAATTGGAGAGATGTATTTCAAGGCATGCTTAGGAGGGTAAGAGAAAAATGCAATCATGTGAAAGAATGAGGCCATCTCCCAAGTGAATTCAAAAATAAGTGCCGTGTAATGGTCTAATTACAAAGTCCACATTCCTTCCACTCCATTATACTGCCTCTGACTATCTTCAATGCATTTGAATAGCTCTACCATGCTTCTACCAAATTGTTATAACTCCATTATAACGTTAATATAATGTGTATGGAAAGGACTAGCACAATGTGTTACACATTTTCTTCTTTTCCTTTGAGACTTTTAACACATGTCAATACTTACGGATAGACTGATTGTAGCAAGTATTGTTTATTGCCATTTTGAGATATAAGGCAATTTAAATAACACTTATTTAAATTATATTATTTGTTAGGAGTGATTTGAAGTGACACAAAATTCTAACAGGACATGATTGTTCAATCTATATTTTAAACACTTGCCATTTTCCTCTTGATATTGGCTTTCTTTAGAAAAAAGACTGTTTCAGAAAGACCAGCTGCTTTTAGTCACATTGTGTAAAACAAACTCTAAGTATCTTACAAAGGCTGTTGCATTTCACCATTCTTACTGAATCCTTTATTCCTATGCAAATCAAGCCAGGAAGAATCAATGAAGCACCACCTGGCAAAGATCCAAAGATTCACTACCCATGTTGGCTAACCTAGAGACTTTATTTTCTCTTGGCATGAATAGTCCAAGAACTGTAACAAATAAACCTACATCATCTAACTCTTCCGGATGTTCAGAATTAGTCTCAGGTCCAAGCTGAATTCAGGGTTATCAGTCCATATTGCTTTTTAAAAATCACCATAGAGAAACTACCGCAAAAACCTTGGAACTTGACTAGGGAGCATGTGGGGAAAGAGTTGTTACCTAAAACACAGGAAGCTAAAATAAAAATAAACATTTTTTTAAGGATAAGTGTGTCTTAAATATTACATGAGACACAGGTATAATAAAAACATATTCACAGTTTATCTGAAATTACAATTTAATTGAGCTTCTTTTATTTTTATTTGGTAGCTCTGGCAATCCTGAATAGAAAGAGACAAAATCTATCATGTGTTTTTCTTTCAACTACAACAAATTAAGATCAGGCTTAATTTCTAGTTTTGGAGATGAAAAAAATATTCCAAGCTGAGGTTGCTTACAACGTATCATGATACTTCATACTAACTTTGACTGTGCGGACAGCTTTCCATCAGATTCTGAACTGATACTGATACCATCTGATGGCCTGTATAAGGCCCTTGTTAGTCATCAGGTAGGAATGAGTTCCAGCATCTCCCAGCATTGTCTGGAATAAAATCAGCTACTGTCTTCTGAGCTGAAAGGATGCCTTTTTATTATTGCCCAATCTCTTGAAGCATCCAGTCCCTACTTCCTACTCTTTATGACAGTCAGCATACAGTACTTTTTGTTCTAACAGGTGTATAATGATGTATCTGATTACTTATCACAAGGCATTTTGTTTTTCAAGACACTAACAGGATGTCAGTGTAAAGAGTTTATTCCTACTTCAGTAGGAACTAATAATTTTTAAATCCTCAAACTGAGAATTTTTGCTAAATGTGTTTTGGTTTATCAGACATCCTAAGCACCAGGCACATTCTCCTTCTTTGTTTCCCTGTGTTAACAACAAAACTAGCTTAATGTATTGAGCAAGAGTCCTTGTTTAAGCTTGAATAAAAACTATCAGCTTTCTATCTGCCTAATTAAACCATAAAGTTGTACTTACATTCCATTGTGTGTAAGTGAAAAATAATTACTTCATGACATTATTATTGTTTGAAAAAAAAAACACACACAACAAAATCTTTTCATCCAAATATCAGAGTAACAATGGTAGACACATTTCACTACAACAAAACAGTTTTTACATTCTACATATAGAATTTTATGTAGAAATACAAAATCAACACTTAGCCTATGAGTGGGACAATCCCAGCATGTGTCTCAAGGCAGGATATAATACCTGATTGGAGACTCTATATACATAACCAAACAATATTCATCATTGGGATACTGTAGTGGCCTCTTTCAAATCTCTATACTGTATACACAATAAAATCTATAGTTTCATTAGATTTTTTAAAGAGTAGGGAAATATATTGTACCCAGTAAAACTTTTACAAAAGATGGTGAGTACAAATCTTTTGGAATTACAAACATACATAGAATAAGATTGTCTCCACTTTCAATGTCAAGTATACTGTTTTTGAGAGTATTTCCTTAGCCTTCTTCCCACATCCTCTAAAGTGGGCAGCAAAATCACCATTGCTTTTGGAGAAAATAAATTATTACTCTTTGCGAAACCCAACAAATACTCAGAATTTTTTTCAAAAAATATATCAATTTTAAAAATTTATACCCTCAAAAAGTATATATAAAGCATACAGGCCTGTTAAAATACGCCACTCTACTTTTGAAGTAGAATATTACTAATACTTTGAAGTCCTACACGCATCTCTGAAAGATTCATTGATATTCTTCTGAATTTTAAAATCATCATTCTCTTGTATTTCTTTGTAGTTTTGATGGCAGCAGTGGCCCATCTGGAGCAGCCACTCACATGATACCAGCTGCAGTGGAGGAGGCACAGCTGGGGCTGAACACTACATGGAGCTGGTGAGAGCTAAGCAGAGTTGTGGAAGCCCCGCCCCCTTCCAAGTTGGCAGGATGGGAGTCTTGCCCTCCCTGGGTACAGCTGGGGCTGCCCAGTCACAGCTCAGAACTGCTTGCTCCCATTGGCTGGCTTCTCCCTGCTCCTGGGACCTGCTCCGATCTCAGAGCAAAGTTGCAGCCAATCCTGGGCACTACCACAACCCAGCTGAGTGTGTGCACATTTGGGGCAGCACTGACACTCCAGCCCTCTGTGACCTCGATCCCCTCTGTGCTTTGGGCACTGACACGCACAGGAGGAAGGCCAAATTGGGGCAGGGGTGGCTTAGTGCTGGCCTGCAGGCACCCCTCCTCCACACCAACAGCCTGGGTGCCATGAATGTTGGCAAGAGGCAGACAGGAAAGGGATGGGTCCCAGTGAAGCCCCACCTTCAAGTTGGGGAAGGCCTGAAACCTGGAGTCTGGGCTGCCAGCCCCACAGACCAGAGTGAGAACTTATGGTGCTTTTTCCAGGCCCACCCATGGCTGCCTATGGACCAATCGGCACATGTTTCCTCCTGTCAGAAGCCCATAAAAACCTCAACCAGACTTGGAGAGAGGATGAGATGACCAGCCACAGATTGCAGCTACCTACTCCAGGGTCTCCTCTCTGCTGAGAGCTGAGCAGACATCGGGATTGCCAGTTGCAGTGAGGAGCTACCTACTCCAGGGTCTCCTATCTGCTAAGAGCTGAACACCCAACAGAATGGCCTACCTGCAGAGAACTACTCACTCCTGGGTCTCCTCTCTACTGAGTGCTGACCTAATCGGGACACCCTGCCTGTGGAGAGGAGCTACCCAATGCAGGTCTCCACTGAGCCGTTCTGTCACTCAATAAAACTCTTTGCCTTGCTCACCCTCCACTTGTTCACAAACCTCATTCTTCCTGGACACAGGACAAGAACTTGGGATCTGCTGAATGACAGTGCTAAAAGAACTGTAACACAAACAGGGCTGAAACACGCCCCTTGCTTGCCACATTGCAGGTGACAAGAAGAAGCGAAGAAAGAAGGAGAGAAGAGCTGCAACTGTTCAGGGAGCCCAAACCTAGGAGCTCCCTGAGCTGGTGCTGTGACACCTCTTTGGGGCTCTGAGGTTTCTGGCATCCTCAAGCTTCCAGGTGCCACTGTGTTTCCCAGTGCCAGCCATGGAAGCTGCTTGCGGTATGCCTGGTCCAGCTGTAGCCTTACAGAGAGCTGGCACCTGTCCCATCACAGCCAGTGTGCCTGGCTGTGTGCAGTGGCCAGACCCCATGCTTTCTCACTCACACACTGCTCACTGCTCTGCTTACCCTTGACAGGCATGGGATCCAGGCCAATAGTGTAAGCCAAGTGCAACCTGCTAGGCCAAGTTGGCCCAGGGGGCCTGAGCAAAACTCAGGCAAAGGCACTACTGACCACAGAGGTTTCTGACTAGTGAAGCGACAGCCCAAGGATCCCGTAACAGTTTTACCACAAATGTATACACCCTCTAAAAATATTGCTTAGTGTTTTATATATTTACCCTGTTTTCTTTTTGAAAGAATTTGAGTAATCTTCAGATTTTCATAACTATAACCAAGGATTTTATGTACGTAGACTGGATGCAGCAGCTCACGCCTGCAATCCTAGCACTTCAGGGGGCCAAGGCAGGAGGATCACTTGAAGCCAAGAATTCAAGCCAGCCTAGGCAACATAACTGGACCCCGTCTCTACAGCAAAAAATTTCAAACTTAGCCAGCCATGGTGGCAAGTGCTTGTAGTCCAAGCTACTCAAGAGGTTGAGGTGGGAGGATTACTTGAGCCTAAAACTTTGAGTTTGCAGTGAGGCGTTCTAGCACCAGTGCACTCCAACCTGGGCAACAGAGCAAGATCCTGTCTCTTACAAAAAAAATTTGTGTACGTGATTCCTATGTAATGTGAAAACATTTATCTAGGAATGGAGATGCTCCCAGAATATGCACATTTTGAACTCCTAGAAAATGCCCCAAAACTATTTTCCAAAGTGATGCATTTATTCTGTCCCTTGCAGTCTATAAAAGTTGTCATGGCATCACATTCTCACTAACCATTGATATTGTCAGATGTTTTAAAATGTTTACCATTCTGGATATAAAATGATACCTCAACTGGATTTCTGGATTGCTAATGAAGTGAGCATCTTTTCCATTGTTGTTTGATCTTCTGGGACTTTCTTCTATGAAGTGGCTATTCCAATCTTTCCTCTTTTCTCTACTTGCCTATTTGCCTCTTTAAAGGTCAATTTGTAGAAATTATGTATTTTGAGTACTAATCCTTTGGCAAATAGAGATATTGCAGATACTGTCAACCATTTTGTAGTTTGTATTTTCACTTTCTGTTTGCTGTTTTTGATCGTAAAATCAAAATTCAACAGTTTCAATATTGTTGAAATTATAAATATTTTACTTTTTAGTCTGTGTTCTATACGTCATATTTAAGAAATTCTTTCCTTTGTCAAAGGTGCAAAGATATTCACTAATACCGTCTTCTTTCTTCTTTCTTCCTTCTTCCTTCTTCCTTCCTCCTTCCTCCTTCCTCCTTCCTCCTCCTCCTCCTCTTTTTCTTTCTTCCCCCTTTCTTCTTCTTCTTCTTCTTTTTTTTAATAGATATTCTTTTTTTT
>NW_012109408.1:491468-610354 GCF_000951045.1 Mandrillus leucophaeus | reverse complement strand
TTGCGCTTCCCAGGTGAGGCAATGCCTTGCCCTGCTTCAGCTCTCGCTGGTCGGGCTGCAGCAGCTGACCAGCACCCATTGTCCGGCACTCCCCAGTGAGATGAACCCAGTACCTCAGTTGAAAATGCAGAAATCACCGGTCTTCTGTGTCGCTCGCGCTGGGAGTTGGAGACTGGAGCTGTTCCTATTCGGCCATCTTGCTCCGCCCCCTTCTTCTTCTTCTTCTTCTTCTTCTTCTTCTTCTTCCTCTTCTTCTTCTTCCTCTTCTTCTTCTTCCTCTTCTTCTTTCTTCCTTCTTCTT
Source organism: Mandrillus leucophaeus (assembly GCF_000951045.1). NCBI lineage: Eukaryota > Metazoa > Chordata > Mammalia > Primates > Cercopithecidae > Mandrillus > Mandrillus leucophaeus. Next base: position 610,053 of record NW_012109408.1, on the reverse strand, counting down.
CCTCTTCTTCTTCTCCTTCACCTCATCCTCCCCCTCCCCTCCCCCTTTTTCCTTCTCCTCTTCTTTCTTCTTCTTTTCCTTCTTCTCCTCTTTCTTCTTCTTTTCCTTCTTCTCCTTCTTCTTCTTTTTCTCTTTTTTCTTTTTTTGAAACAGGGTCTTCCTCTGTCATCCAGGCTGGAATGCAATAGTGTGATCTTGGCTCACTGCAACCTCTACCTCCCAGGCTCAAGTGATCCTTCTGATTCAGTCTCTTGAGTAGCTGGGATTACAGGAGTACACCACTGTACCCAGCTAGTTTTTGTATTTTTTTGTAGAGATGGGATTACCATGTCAGCCAGGCTGGTCTCACTTGAACTCCTGGGCTCACACGATTCATCTGCTTTAGTCTCCCAAAGTGCTGGGATTACAAGTGTTAGCCACCATGCTTGACCCACTAATACTGTCTTCTAAAAGTCTTGAAGGTTTATCATTTACATGTGTTCAGAATCCATCTAGAATTTATTATGGCATAAGTTAGGGAGTTTACTTAGTTTTTGCTGTCATATGAATAACCAACTGGACTTGTTTCATTTATTGAATGCCTTCCCCAGTGATCTGTTATTCAATCTTTGTTACATAGGAAGTTCCCATATATGCGTGAGTTAGTCCATTGAAGTCTCTGTTCTGTGCCATTGGTTGGTTTGTTTATCCTTACACTGTATCATACTTCTAAAATTACAGTTGCTTTATTATAAGTCATGATAACTGTTAGTTCTTCTTAAGTACTGTCTTGACTGTATTTGCCATCTTGCTTTTCCATATATACTTTTTAAAACCAACTTGGAATTTTAATCAAATTTAAGTTAATTATCTTGATTATTTGGGGAGAATTGGTATCTTCCTAATATTGAGTGTTCCTACCCATAAATATGTTTTGTCCCTCTGTTAACTTTTTAAATACTGTCTTGTATTAAAGCTTATAATTTTCTCAATAATAGTCTTGTATATATTTTGTTAGATTTATTCCTAGGTAACTATATATTATTGACAATAATGTCTTCTTTAAAATTTTTTTTCTCCTATTCAAGTACTAACCAGGTCAAATTGCAGCTAGATAGGAGAAATAAGTTTTAGTGTTTAATACCATTGTAGGATGACTATAGGTATATATTATTTTTGAAAAGCCAGAAGGAAAATATTGAATGTTCCCATTACAAAGAAATAATAAATGTTTGAGATGATAGACATGCAAATTACCCTCATTTGATCATTATACATGATATGTATCAAAATATCACTATGTATCCTTTAAATATGTACAGTTATTTCATGTCAATTTAAGCAAATAAATTGAAAATATCAAAACATTTATTTCGTGCTTTGTTGTTGGTATATAGAAATGAAATTGAATTTAATTACTGATCTTACATCAGCAAAATAGCATTACGATTATTAATTATGCTAATATATCTTAAATTATTTAGGGTTTTCTATGTAGATGATCATATTATATGGGAATAGTAAGAGTTTATTACTTATTTTCCAATCTTTGATATTTTATTTATTTTCTTACCTTATATTGGTCAAATCTTACAATGTACAATGCTGAATAAAATTGATCATAGCAGGCATTCTTGTTCCTGCCATTAAAGAAAATGTTTAACAATTTACTATTAATACTACTTATTATAGAATAGTTTCAGATAGGATATTTATCAGTTTGAGAAAGTTTGCTGAGGGATTTTGGTTTGTTTTATCTTTTGCTTTAAAGCATGAATAACTATTGAATTTTGTTGAATGTTTCTAAATAAGAGGGAAGTATATGTTTTTCTTTTAATCCGTTAAAGTAGTAAACTACGTTAAGTCATTTTCTAATGTATTAATTTTGCTTTCTTGAGATAAATACAATTAGTCATAATATAGAATCATTGCTAATTTCATATGATATTGTTCTAATTTTTTTCCATATTCCTGAGTTAAAATTTCAATTTCTCATACTTCTCTGATTATTGGAATCAAGGTGATTTCTTACAAAACAAGTTAGGGAGTGTTCTTTCATTCTGGGGGACTCTGGGGTATCAGTGAAAATAGAGATTAACTCTTCCTTGAATATTTGCATATTTTATAGAACTCAAGATTAAAATTACTCTGTTGTTTTCTTTGTGGTAATATTTTAAATCACTGGTCAATATTCTAATATAATAGGACTCTTCAGATGTTCTTTTCTTTTGGTAGTTAGTTTTCGCTAGTTACATTTTCCTGGAAATTTGTTTAATTCATTTATGTTTTCAAACTTCTTGGCATAACAGTCTCTTATCTTTTCAATCTGTGCAGCATGTTAAAATTTTTTTTAGTTCCTAAATTGACTTGTTGGTTGTCTTCTCCAACTCACTGATTTACATACTATGCATGTATGTTTGTATGTATTATCCGTCTAGCAATTTAGAAGTTCTATGCTCTGTTTCTATTCTGTTAGTGTTTGCCAAAGTACCTTAAGAAAATCCACATTTAATCCATTTCTTTACTCTTCACATGCAATTCTTGAAAATCAGAATGCATTGTAAACACCCTTCTCCCTCAATTACATGTTATACTTGTCTCATTTTAGTTCTGGTTTTTTAACCTCATATATTAGGCAATTATCATTTTATAGAGTCAAATTCTGTATTGAAGACCCTCCTGTTTATCATTTTATTTTCCCATCATTTCTATTTGTACTGCAGGCTTTTCATTTTGAAACATTTTTGTTCTTAAAGTTTGTCCCTTGGATGTTCCTCTAGAGTATGTTGGTGGTAGTAAAATTCCTTCGTTTCTGTGTAAGATATTTTTATAGGCCTTTTCATACAATTCCAGATTTGCAGGTAATCCTCAGGACTTTAAAGATATTACCATGCTGTCTTCTAGATGTTGTTCTTTCTATTGAGAGACCAGCCTAGTGTTCGTTTCTTCATAGGTAATCTCTTTTTCCTATCAGTTCTTTTTAAAATTATTATTATACTTTAAGTTCTGCGGTACATGTGCAGAACATGCAGGTTAGTATACACATGCCATGGTGGTTTGCTGCACCCATCAACCTGTCATCTACATTGGGTATTTCTCTAATGTTATCCCTCCCCTAGCCCCCCACCCCCCAACAGGTCCAGTATGTGATGTTCCCTTCCCTGTGTCCATGTGTTCTCATTGTTCAGCTCCCACTTATGAGTGAGAACATGCAGTGTTCGGTTTTCTGTTCTTGTGTTAGTTTGCTGAGGATGATGGTTTCCAGCTTCATCCATGTCCCTGCAAAGGACACAAACTCATCCTTTTTTATGGTTGCATAGTATTCCATGGTATATATGTGCCACATTTTCTTTATCCAGTCTATCATTGATAGGCATTTGGGTTGGTTCCAAGTCTTTGCTATTGTGAATAGTGCTGCAATAAACATACGTGTGCATGTGTCTTTATAGTAGAACGATTTATAATCCTTTGGGTATATCCCCAGTAATGGGATTGCTAGGTCTATGGTATTTCTAGTTCTAGATCCTTGAGGAATCACCACACTGTCTTTCACAATGGTTGAACTAATTTACACTCCTACCAACAGTGTAAAAGCATTCCTATTTCTCCACAACATCTCCAGCATCTGTTGTTTCCTGACTTTTTGATGATCACCATTCTAACTGGTGTGAGTTCTTTTTATCTTGAAGTTCTATTATTTTACTACAATTTGTCCAAGAGTGGACTTTTTTTTTTTTTTTTGAGACGGAGTCTCGCTCTGTCGCCCAGGCTGGAGTGCAGTGGCCGGATCTCAGCTCACTGCAAGCTCTGCCTCCCGGGTTCACGCCATTCTCCTGCCTCAGCCTCCCGAGTAGCTGGGACTACAGGCTCCCGCCACCTCGCCCGGCTAGTTTTTTGTATTTTTTTAGTAGAGGATGGTCTCGATCTCCTGACCTCGTGATCCGCCCGTCTCAGCCTCCCAAAGTGCTGGGATTACAGGCTTGAGCCACCGCGCCCGGCAAGAGTGGACTTTTAAAAATATATATCATGCTTGGGATTGTCCAAGAGTGAATTTTTAAAAATATACATCGTGCTTGGAATTCATTGAATTGTCTCAGTCTGAATATATTTCACTAACTATGGAAAGTCCCTGAGTACTACCTCTTTAGGTATTGCCTTTTTCACATTTTCTCATCTTGTATTCTGCAATTCCGAACAGATATATGTTTCACGTGCTTCCTCCACCTTGCTTGTCTCTTAACTGACTTTTAATATTTCCTGTATGTATCTCTGTTCTACAAACAATAATTTCTTATTCATCTTCCAATTTACTACATCTCTCTTCAGCTGTGTCAAATCTTTCATTCAGCCTATCCACTGAATTCTATTAATTATTTTAGTTTTTCTTTACAGAGATTCTATTTTTCTCCCCCACCAAAAAAAATTCCTGAACATTTGGGATAGTCTGGTATTCCTTTGTGATAAGTTCCCTACCTTTTACAAATGCATTAAGTATATTTATTTTATAATAAGTAAGCCTGTAGTCTTTGTGTATTTTATACTTTTGAATTGAGACCTTGTTAGTAGCACTTTACAGGGGTAATTTTTGTGGCCCTGATTTGATATGTATCCCCCACAGGAGATAAATGTTTGTTTCTGCCAGGTGGCTAAAGGCACTAGCAACCCAGGATCAATTTAAACTAAGTTTTCATCTTGGGGTTTTTGGGCCACACAAATAGAATGAATTCTGGCTCAGAACTCAAGTAAATGCCTTGCTTGTGGTTACAAAATTTTCAGGCTTTTTCCCCCCCTATATTCACAGCCAATTTTTTTAGTTTTTCTTTTGATATCATATTTTTTCTAGTTAATTCTTTGCTAAAGATGTTGCCTTTTGAAGGTGCTGGCATCGTGAGGCCATGTTTAATTCAACTTCCCACCTGATCAGTCTGTAGTCTTTATCATCTATATTTTATTCACTTGGTTCATTGAAAGAAAACTTTGGGTACCATGACCTGGCAGATGTCCCACTTGGCAGCTGTCCAACTTAGTGCTGTAAAAGATCTCTGGGTTTATACTTTCGTGTTCCTTTTAGCCTTCGTGAATCTGCTTCCTTTATTTCTTGCCAGCATAGTTAAGTATTTGAGAAGATGTCTTTAAAAGTTTTATCTAGCACTTTTAGGATTTTTTTAATGGGGATTGTTTGTTTTTAAAGACACTTAATTTGTGTATTGTCAGAAATGAAAGTCCAGAAACTATTCATGCAAGTAATTTAATAAGCTATTTCTTTTTTAAAATAGCTGAAGAAAACTTCATAATTTCAAGACATGTGAAAAAGGGTTACTGAATCAGGTTTTCACTAGTGCTATGTTGCTTAAGTCACAAATGTAAAGGTTTACTCTTTCCATGTCTAAAGTTTATTTTACTGTAAATATTTTTGTCTGTGTTCCATCATGAACTGGCTTTTTAGAAGTATATCCAGAATTCAGAATGAAACCTATTGTGTGTTCTGATTCCCACGTAATTTAACTATGTAATAAGAACATATTCTCTTATCGTGAAAACCAACTCATTTTTCCATCTACTCATGAGGATTTTCATCTTTCAGTCTAAACTTTTGTGTGTGGGTAGTAAACAGTTTGGTAGAAGGATGGTTATGCTGGTAACTGTAGCAGTTAATAATCAGCACCCATTTGGTTAGAACTCCCAAATCACTCTTAGGACCATACTCCTGAACTTTTGAGTAGGAATAAAACATCTACTACTTTTTGGTATAGATTATAATCCTTCTTTTTTCTGAGACATAGTCTTGCTCTGTTGCCCAGGCTAGAGAGCAGTGGTGCAATCTCAGCTCACTGCAACCTCCGCCTCTTGGGTTCAAGTAGTTCTCCTGCCTCAGCCTCCTCAGTAGCTAAGATTACAGGCACCCATCACCACGCCCAGCTATTTTATTTTATTTTATTTTATTTTATTTGCATTTTCAGTAGAAACGGGGTTTCACCACATTGGCCAGGCTGGTTTTGGACTCCTGACTTCGAGGGATTCACCCACCTCAGCCTCCCAAAGTGCTGGGATTACAGGCGTAACCACTGCACCCAGCCAATATAAATTATAATTCTATTAACTTTACCTGATAATTCTTTCAAGATGAATTTCTAATCTCAAACTACACATGTATTATAATCGCATGCCCCAGCTTTACACAGTGAATCAGAATTTACTGTGTACTTTAAGAAAGAAAGAAATGATCTGTAACTGAAAGTAAAGATTATTAAAATGAAAATTAAGTATTTCTCAAAGTTTAGGATGAAGAATAAGGCAATAGTTGAAAGGATAGGGTAGGAAAAAATACCCTTTTCCATCTGAGCTTTGTTTCACTGATTTACAGTAAGAAAAGTGTTCTGCCAGTTGAACTGATCTGATGCAATCAAGTACCCTTTGCAGTTACTTTTATCTACTAACTTAGAGTTTTTACTAATCTTGTTATTGCATCAAAATGCTATTACAATCCTAATTATAAATATATTTCAACCTTCCAAAAATGGAATTAAATGTATTGTGATGTTTGTTTTGTGATTTTGATTATTTTAAAAATAACTATTATAGATGTGTCCACATTTGTACTTAATTTGTATCTTTTGTGGGACTTCATTTTTCCCACTAAAGAACTTTCTTTCCTAGTAGCTAAAAGCAAACTTTTTCTTTCATAGCCTATATATCCAATTTCTAATATAATACTTGGATTAAGAAAGTATTTTACAAATAAGATTGTTTTCTTCTTTAGGGCAATTATCTTGGATTTTCCAGATTTAAACCATATCCTCTATACATTATTGCATCTTTTTACCTGATTCTTAATATTTCATCCACTGGAATGATAACTCTACAAGACCAATATTAAACAATATGGGAATGGCAATCCTTCTTGCTTTATTCCTGTTTTAATTGCATTTTGTTTTACCAACAAGTATATACATTTTAACTGCATTAAAATATCTTTTAAATTCTAATTTATTAAAGTTTACTTTTAGTCAAAAATGAATGTAAAATATTATCAAATGATTTTTCAGAATTTATCAAAACGATTATGTAGTTTTTCCCTTTTCACTTACTACTCCGAATATTTCAGAAATGGATATCGAGGCCAGGTGTAGTGGTTCACGCCTGTAATCCCAGCACTTTGGGAGGTCTGGAGGTGGGCAGATCGCTTGAGCTCAGGAGTCTGAGATCAGCCTGGACAACATGATGAGACCCCTGTCTCTACAAAAACACAAAAATTAGCTGGGCACGGTGGCGCACACCTGTAGTCTCAGTCACTTTGGAGGCTGAGGTGAGAGGATCACTTGAGTCCTGGAGATGGAGGTTGCAGTGATCCGTGATTTTGCCACTGCACTTCAGCAAGAGTGACAAAGTACAACCCTGTCTCAAAACAAAACAAAACAAAACAAAAAAAGTGGGCGAGGGGCGGTATCTGAATTTACATCATCACTGTATTTCTGGAGTAAAACTTTTTCAGAACTGTAGTTAGCCCTTTCATCTATAATGTCTCTTGTCCTCATTCTCGGATCAATTTTTATCTGATATTCACACTTATAATTTACTGCCTACTTGGTATTTTATATGCCTTATCTCATTTAATTCTCACAACCACCGTGGAAGTTAAATACTACTATCTTCATGCAACTATCTTAACATTTTGTGCACGAAATGAGGTTCAATGAAGGTAAAGCACTTGCCTATTGTCTAATGGCTGCTTAACAAAAATGTCTACTGCTAGAATCTGGGTTTATCCCATGACACTGACTGCTGAGCTTGGGATCAGGTCAGTGGGGATTAAATTTATTTTAAAGATGTCTTCAGCAAGTAATGTGGCTATGAGCTCTACTGTTCTTACTTGCCAGTGGCTAAACTTTATGTCACCTGGCTGTGCCTTTCACCAGTGCCCTCCCCGCTACAATCCAGCTGAGTGCCATTCACCAGTGCCCGCCCCGCTACAATCCACCACCCCTATCTCCAACCCTACGCTCACACAAGAATATATACAGCTATAGGGCTACAGGGAAAAATACAAATGAAGCCAATAGACTTTTCGATGCCATAATAATTTGTGTGATTTAACACCCTATGGAGGTTAGATAGCATCCTTGTGGTGTCACCTGCCTTCTTTTCCTTGCTTTGGCTTCATCTCTAACCCTGGCCAGACTGAGCATCCTCTGATTATATATGAGATTGTTCATTCGTATTATATTGTAGGAAGTACTAACACCCATTAGTTCTTCTTTTTCCAATTCTAAAAGTTCTACTATCAAAGTTACCTTAATATGACTTATTTTTATCTTCCAATTCTAAATTCCAGGAAAAGTTCTGGAAAACCAGAAATTGAAGCTAGCAACGAATTTACCCAATGTCCATGAAATTGTTAATTTTGAAAAAGGTTTTTTAAGTGACTAAAAGACAAGATGTACTTAACCAAGTGTCAAACTTACCATAAGTATATTAGATCTCTAGAAGGCAGTGGTATATTTTATTAGCTGCCTTATGTATTCATTAAGTATGAAAGCAATTCTATATACTTCTTAAGGAAATGTTTGTGTGTCTATGGGAGAAACAAAATGCCTTTTAACCATTATTAATTAATCTTCTTTGAAAGGCAAAATCAAATTTGGGAGCTGATACTTAATTATATGATTTCCACTTTGAGGGTAGCATCTTGCAGTGCAATAATCTGATTCTCAAACTTAACTATATTGTATACATTGTCTTTGCCTGCATTGAGCTTCTATGAAGACTGATTCTACCTTATGGGTTTTGGGGGTAGGATGAAGAGGGACACAGAAAGGTAACAGACAACTGAAGAATTTAAAATACAGGGGCAACACCAGAGAAAAGAAAAGTCATGTATACACTTCATTTTGATGAAAAAAAAAAAAACAACACTCATTTCTGTGACTTTTATGTTTTTGATGATAGAAGTATGAAGAATACATGGATGATAGTCAACTTTTTAAGGAAACAGGATTATTCTTTTCTAGTACTAAAGTATTTGAGAACAAAGATCTTATCTTTCTCATAACCAAGCACAAGATCTTCTTCAATAAATACGGTTTCATTTGATTTCTCTGCACATACACTTCTACAATTAACTACAATAGAGCCTAAGCATATAGGATGAAGGAAGGTAATTTGATAATATGTACATTTTGAAAGAATGCCATGTGTAGAGTATGGCATTAAGGTTGTGGGATTCTGGAAAGCACTCCAACGGAAATATGACTATCAGTAGTAGCACCTGTGAGCAGACGTCAATAGAAGCTGCATAACAAGCAGTGACAAATCAAAAACTTGCATTCAAAGCCCTGCGTTCATTGCATCTGTGTTCTTTGGGAAAAAAAAGATGCGTAAAAATAGATGCACAAAATAACCCTTGCCCTCTAGGAGTTAACATACTAATTGAACTCATACATGTTATCTTCACATACCTTCAAGTATAGGGAGAAAAACCTGTTCATCTCATAAATATAAACAATAACATCTCATGATTCATTACAGGAATGGTAGTGATAATATAAATGCTGACCAATTAATTACCAATAAATACTAACAAATTAGTGACCAATAAATATTTTCACCAGAAAGCATATCAGAGAAATATATTTCATGTTTTTTTGTAACTTCATAATAGGAGTACAGATTACCATTTTCAGCAATTACACATATCATATAAATATTTTAATAGCTAGAGGCATGTATGAAAATATAAAGACCGTATCAATATACATTTTCTAGTTAGTTTACCAAAAAAATGTGTCATTAGAAGGCAAAGAATAATTTACTGACCACGAATGTCCTCTTGTTTTCCAGAATTTCAAATCCTTATATTTTTGAACAACATATTCTTAAATTACAGAAAGAATATAAAAATGTCAGGCTCAAAACAAAACACACTGCCAGAGTAGAAATAATAGAAAGATAACATATAACTGGAATTCTGCTCCTAACCCAATAATTCCCAACTATTAGCAAGAAGCCATAAACCTATACAGATCCGTTACCATCTCCGGGTCCATTTGACAAGAGAAAGTAGGAGTTAGGTCAACGGGGTCTCTTTAGTCCTTTCCTACTTCTGAATTATACAACCTGTATGATGTCAAACTCCAATACAGAGAAAACAGTGCAGAAACAAATCTGCCACTCTAACTTGTCCCATGACAATAAATGTTGTTAGGCCTCAGATTCTACAAAGATAAACTGATGAACTCAAATTATCTTTTTAAAAAAAAATCCCTTAAACCTCTGAAATTTTATATTGTTCATGTATATTTGGAAGTATATTTCAGGGTACATTATGCTTTATTGTGGGTCAATAGGGGGAGCTCTCACATTGCTTTTTTATGTATCCCACAAATAATAGAATTTACGTTACCTTAATTGCAAAGATTGGACTGGATTATTTCATTACAATTAGGAACTTATAAGCCAGAGGCATCTCATTACTCACTACAGCAATATTAAGGTAGGCCATGTATTCAGCTGTGCCCCTTTAACTTTGAGGGCTTTTTAATCATCCATCAAAGCACACGTTTGTTAGTCTGTTTAAATCATTGCAGAAGTTGTTTTGTCTTCTGTTTGTTTTTTGGACTCCAACTTCTTCAGATGAAGTTAAGGTCTATGTTTGATTTGTATTCAAACCTATAAGAGTTAAAAGCAGGAGGAAAGGTTTATGGAGATTAAAAAGCAAGAAACCATTTCATTAGGTCTGTGCTTCTGTGGGTTGAACTTGCTGCACAAACAACTTGACATGTGTACTTAAATTATTATTATTCAATTATATATTTCAGGGGTTTGGCATCTTTGTTCTTTATTGTTTTCTATTTCTTCATGTGTTATATATAATTTACTTCCCTAGCTCACTGAGGATAAAAGCAATTTATCATAGAATCTTTGGGAAGTTTGCTTTCTCTAATTGAAACAGATGTCCCTTATGTTAATTAGAATATGAAACATGGGTTGTTAACTGTTAGCTTTCAAATGAAACTCATACATTAATGTTCAGGTAAAATGAAAATGAGACAACACAATTTTAATAGACATTTCTTCAATAAAGTTGTGGTTTATAGTTAGGATGGAATTTTATTGCTTACTGTGATTTATACCTACTTTATCTAAAGGTTCATGGTGGCCAACAAATAACGGCTCATATTTTTTGGCCATTTTTCCTTGAAAACACAACTACATTTTAAAATATGGAAAAGTAATTTATAAGGGAAATGAAAAAAGCTTACATGGAAGATTACATAAAATACATCTGTCTTTTCAAGCCATTGAGATATATAAACAACTCGTTAAAACCTTAAAATGCCAAGAGGAAGGACAAAAGATTCTTTTATTGCAATGAACTTTTGAAAAGATGTCTTTTTTTCCTTTACTTTAAAGGAGTAAGCTTTTTACTTCACATCTAAAGATCTTGATTAATTTTTTGTGTGTATATGCGCATATATTTTAAAATAATATCACTTGAGGTTCTTTCTTCCAAGGAATCAGTGATAGAGCAAATACATAAGAAAAATAAACATATTGGGCAGCCAAGAAGCTGTTTTTCAATGAAAGTAGAGTCATTTTTATTTGACTGGGAAGGTTTTTCTTTTTATGTCAAATGAAATTTTAAGATCACCTATGAGTTTGGAACCAAATCCTTTACTGCCAAATCTGATTCCAATCCTTAAAATCTGTTTTTGTAATACTGCCAGCTATGCACTAACTTTAAATAGGTAGCCAGACATATTGGCAAAAATATACATGGTTAATCAAATAAAACTATGTAGCAGTTTGGAAACAATCAATCAACTTTCAGAATCTTTTAAGTATGAAGCTGCTGTGAAGACATCATGGCTTGCAGTGAAATATTGCAATAAAACTCCATAAGCAGCTGCTTTTGAATTCATCTTCTCCTTTGTTTTTAAATTTTCATAGACCTGCCTCTTAACTATGAATTTTATAAGCTTTTGAAAGAAAAAAACCTGGCAACCTACTATTACAACTAACAAAGAAACGAGAACTGGTAATACAGTTGGAAGCTGAACTCACTGCAAGAACTGCCAACTTGAACTTATCTAGTTAACTATTACTGTACGGATTACACTTGAAACGGCTTTTGATGACTGACATTATTTCACTGAAAAGAATATGTGTGAAGGTACTTAAGCACTTTGTCTTGTGTTTTATAGCTTAAGTTTCTTTTCAAATAAAAGACAACATAATCTAAAAAATTCAGATATCCAAACATTAGCAGATTTCATTTCTGTTATATGAGAAAACTATTACTAATCTTTAAATACACAGCAATTACAAACCCTCAAGACCTTCAGTTATTTTTTTAAAATTTTGTATTTTAAATGAGGAACAAAAATTGCATGTGACAAATGAATTATTTACGAGATAATTCTAACCGTGCAGTTACATTAGAATGTTTTATTGCTTCTACTTGGTAGGCATTCTTCTTTATTGTAATCATAAATGTAATTAATTTGTAATCTTAAGACTAGTGAACAATTTGGCTTCATCAAAACAAAATGTTTACCATCATCAAATATTAAAATTCAATTACAAAACACTGAAAAAACTATTTCCTCTCCTTTTCTGTGTCTGAGATCAATTTTGCTTATCTCAGTAGTGGCTAATAACGTTAGCTCCTAACAAATTGTGTTTCTGTATAAGGTTTCTTTCTGTGTGTTCTTATGTGTGTGTTGGGGGTGGGGGTGGGTTTTCATTTTACTAAACCGTCTTAGTTTCTACTTTCTTTCTTTTTCTCATACATGAGCTAAAGTCTCTCCAGATTTGGTCATAGATGAAAATCTAAGGATGATGTCTCAAGTGTATATGAGTATGTATTTGGAAAATACATGACTTACAGAGGTAAAATTTGTTTTTGAGCAATGTTTATAAAGTATCACAGTATTAGATGTAATGCTGAATTCAGAACTAAAGAAAAAAAAAACTTGTGGTGAAATAGCTGATAGATAGTTTAAATATAAGAATGTCTGCATATTGAGTACTCTTGTTTTCTTTAATAAAAGCGTAACCCTTGTGTAAGTTAAAGAGCAGGTTATCATAAATAAATCCAAGACAAAAGAGGAGAAATACCAAACCACTGGCTCACTCCCTGTTCCTCATGAGTGCCCTTGGCTGCCCCAACTCCTACATAATTTCTAAGGCCCAGCAGAGAAGACTTCCCTGCCCAAATCTGAACATATCCCTCTTTCCCCTCAACTTTGCCATGTCTTCCATATCCTGTCCCGGTCAGGTGACCTTCTTCTACACACTCTAATTCCCCTACCATACCTTTACCATTGCACTGGCAAGTTTTATTTGTGTTTTTACTGCATATCTCTTTGTTTCCAACTAAATTGTAATCTTCTTGAAGGTAGAATTGCCTGTCATCTTTATCCTCAGTGATTCATACAATGCTTGTCTAAAAGTCAAGAAATGAAAGATATGCAATTTCCACTACTAAAACCTAACTACTCATAAGCGCAGACTCAAACACAGTTATGATCGGTTTGGCTAGTGAATAGTAACTAGTCATCTATGAAAAGATGAGAGTTGATGAAAGAATGATAACTTGGTTGTTCTAGGATCACACACTCAGGGATCAGGCAGGAAGCAGTAAAGGAATCGTGTAACTTTGAAAAAAAAGGATAGAAGCTGGATCTACAGAAAGCAGCCAATGCTCAGCTTCAGTCAGTTTTTTAGCATGAGGGGACATAAGTAGAGCATTTGTTGCCAGAGCTGAAGACTTTTTAAGTAACTACAAAATGTATATATTTTAATGTAAAATGTTCTAGATCTTAAATTACAGCTCGATATTTCTAAAAACATCCTGTGAGTCAAGAAACTATGTGAACAAACTGCAGATGGCATATGGGGCTATCAATGTGACCTCTAAGTAAAGAGAAGATGACATAACCATCTTCCCTAGATTAAAACAGCAACAAGAATAATGAAAATCCTTAGTGGAAAAATACATTTATATTCTTATTTACATTTGCGTATGTTTAATTTTACACTCAAGCTTACATGTAAACTTATACTTTATAGTTATACTCTTATTTAAATGTATACTTATATTTATATGGCCAGACTTGATAGGTTTCGGTTCAAAATGAAGAAACTGAAGGGTAGTTTAGACCTGGATGGCAACAAGAAGAGTGCAATTGTAAAAATGCCGACCTTATTACTTGGGTTTGCATCCAAGTTTTTAGGCAGCTTATTTTTCTGACCTTTAAAACCACCTTTGAATTTCTGATAAACACAGAACTAAGCTGAAAAGAAAAGGTATTTACAACATCACCTTTGGATAACTTTAAATCTGCTCAAGTATTTTTGCAGTGACGGATTGGGATGGAATGCTGGGAAAATAACAGCATTGGAAACAAAGCAGACAGGTTTTATCTCAACTTTTTATATCCAACCGAAGCGCACATCACCTGTGAATAGTGATTATTAAGTTTCTTTCAAGGGGAGGGGGCCTGTAATTCACAAATGCTGCAGGTGTAAACTCCTAGGAGCCTTTTCTCCGAATGAAAGGACGTTAATCATTATTCATGGGTGAGATAGTCCATTGATTCCACAGCAGAGAAAGAATTCCTTCTTTATCTTCTTAAAACATGAGACCTTCAATTTTATAAGCTTCAAAACAATAAAAGATTCCCTCTTAGAACTACATTTATTAGAGGTTGTTCTTATATTGTGCTCATTTTTTATATACTTGAATTTCTTGCAATCACTAAAATGTCAGTAAGAATGTGTAGTTTAAATAGTAATTAATTAATTATTCAATAAAATTTCCATAGGCATCTGGTTATTCTAGACCAATATTACTGATGCCTATGAATAAGGAATAAATTTTACCCAAATGAAATCCAAGAGAGTGGTTGTACTGGATTTTGTTTGTATCAAGTGTTGCTTCAAATAAGTGAGTCACTGACTGGAGTTTAGAAATCTTTTGGTGGCATAGAGATATTATATTTGTTGTGAAAAATCAACTGACAGTGTAGATTCACAAACACCATATTTCTTGACAAGCTGTTAGTGAATATTCTTATCTTATTCCTCACTCCATACGTTTCACTAATTTTCTGTTCATTTTTTTGAATATTGAAAATTTATTAAGATATATATACTTTTACAAACATATGGCTGGTCTTCTTTTTGTTCTCAAGCAATGGTGGGCACATGACATAAACTCTTGCAGTTCATATGTGCATCTGTTTGATGGTGCAGGAAAATCAGATATTGTAAAGGTATAGAATCATTTTTAATTTGCCTTTAACACTTGTTATCATGCTAGATTAAACAAACAAACAAACTTTACTACCTAGCTAGATTATGTTCAGATAATATGCTGTGTAAACAAAGAGATTATTTCTTTCCTACTGAGGTACGGCCTATATGGAAGATATAATTGAGAAATTCAAGAAATTCAGTCATGTCAAGCAACAGATAGGTGGACAAAATTATGGCAGATATTGGAAGATAAACACTAAATGAACAAATGTGACAACTAAATAGCTACTTTATTCAATTTAATTGGCTTATCTACTTACATAGCAAAACCATAAGTTAAATTTATTCAACTTTCAGTAATGTTTCATTATAAAACCAAAATGAAGCTGCAATTATAAATTTGGGTAGAAAAGATAGTGAGATTGCGGCTTAGGTTCCTCCTGAAAAAGACAAAATTTGTTCTGTGGTTCAAATCTACAGAAATTTTAACTTGGAATAAGTCTCATATAGATAGAAAATCTATCTAGTTTTTATTTCTTTGTTTTTTCAATTTTATCTGGAAAATTTTCCCCAATATAGCTAATACACAAGTAAAGTTAGGGCAAATTAGTGAGAAGATCATCAATTCTTTTTCGCAGGCAGGGAGAATGGGAAATACAGCTGCACAAGTGCCAATAGCATACATTGTCTGTTTTTGTTCATTGGAAAGACATGAATATCAGCCTTTTCCACCATGTATTGGAGTGAAGCATCAACTTATTGTCATGGGGGAGAATGGCTTCCTATATTCTGTCAATCATCTGGGTAAAGAATTACAACATACTCCTATGGGTATGGCCAGCCATAAGGACCTAAATCTGGAGACGACTCATAAATAATAAACCATCCAATTATTTGACAAGGTCTTTCTATTGGCTAAGAAAACTTGACCATCAAAATTTGTAGAGAATTGAACTATCTTCTCCAAAGGCAAAGACAAGTCAGACACTGCAGCCCCATGTGTGCCTCAGCTGTAAAATACATGCAATTACAAGGCCCATCTCAGCTGACCTCTGACTTCTTAGCTTCAGATGGCTTCTTGTTGTCATTACTGGATTGTGGTGGTTTCTTCCTTAGCTCTGTAGTACAGCTTCTTCACTCCACAAGAAACACGTTTACTGCTTCTCTCCCACTTGCTGTCTTCGCTGTGTGAACTGAGTCTGTTTTGGGGTCCTGCCTATTCTTCTGTCTCAGTCTTGGTCCTCAGAGAAGACCACTACCCAGGTCGGAGAGCTGTCAGAACAACTCACCAGTATCTGAGGTACACTTTCCCAATCACTGAGAAATCGACTTCCCATTAAAAAGCAAATTCGGGAAGGGGAAATGTATGTCACTGTTACATCTTTCCAAGCTTCACCATATCCCAACACAAATGATCTGGATTGTTAAATTTAAACACTGGGTCTGTATTCCTCCAGAATCGTAGGAGGAACAGTGCTGAGCAGCCTCCCAAAAACTTTCTCAAAGTGAAGGAGAAATTGCTCTCAAATGCTAGTTATAAATGTGTAATCTGAACTCCAGCCACTCTACGGGGCAGCAGAAGAATTTACGATGTGCTAAATATTTCCTTTGTTCTTCCCAGTGGTAGCCTGCTGTAGCAATTAGAAAGCAACTGGCTCCACATAGAAACTGCTAGAGTTTTCTCAAGAATTGTTGATAACTGTTCAACAGGCTCAGTGAACAGGATTTTCTTATTGTGCAGAATTCAAATTTTTAATTTCCTTTCAAGGTCCTATTTTCTAAAATATTTTCTAAATTTTTCTTCCTTCTTTCCTGCTGCCTTTCCATTGCCCACTTTATAAGGAGGGAAGAGAGGTCAAGATGACTGCTGTAAGTCAATGGAAGCCCAGGGTCTTCAACTTCCAACACTGCAATCCTTTTTAAAGCCATATAAAGGTCCTTTGTGTTGCTATCAAAAACACCTCTGACCTCCTCTTTCTTGTTTTCATATAAAGTGACAGCTCTGTCCCATCCTTCATAAAAAGGAAAAAAAAAAAAAAAACCCTGCCAATACCATCTTTCTTCAGAAGCCAGACACTATTAATCATCAGCAGGAGGCAGTATGGCTTCAATTAGCTACATAGTGTTCAATAAATTCTCAGTTATTCTGAGTGTGTGTGTGTGTGTGTGTGTGTGGTGGCCTTAGTACTGGACACTGTTGTAACTGCTTTACACGGATTAATTCTGTGAGGATGGTGCTATTACTATCCCCATTTCAGAACTGAAGAGAGAAATACAGAGAAGCTAAATAACTTGCTCAAAATCACACAGCTCATTCGTGGCAGAGCTGAAAATGGTTCCAAAGTAAAGGGCTCTCTCTGAGAGAGCAAATGTCTTTGAAAGGCAATTTGGCAGCATGGGTAAGGGCCAGATTATAACATCTGCCACTCACTCAGGATATGTAATCCCAAGCAGGTTACATAACCTCTGTGTGCCTCAGACTCATGGTCTATATAATGGGGTAACAGTAGTACCCAACTCACAGAGTGTTTGTGAAGATTAAATGAGTAATACATATTAAGCACTTAGAACCGTGCTAGGCATATGTTAAGCACTATGCAGAGGTTATGTTTTATAATCCACACCAGTTTTTCCAAGAGTAAGTCTTAGTATATACAGAAAATTAGCTGCCTCCATACCTCCAGTCTCTTTATTTAACAGGTACGACTCACCAAGCTAGTTGGAAGAGATGAGATGAATGAGGTACTGTATCTAACCTGAAATGTATCATGGTTTCATGAAGAAAAAATATGTACACAAATTATAGGAAAATATAATACATACTCTAATACATGCAGGTTAAGCTTTTTACATGACAGAGGGATTGTGAACCCTGCCTTTCAGATGGGGAGATGTTTAGGAAAGGCTTCTAAAAAGTTGGAGCCATAATCCTACGTATTATGAATATGATTAGGACACTTTAGAAGATAAGAATTGAAGGAAGCGGAGGAATTAGCTATAAGTGGGGTAGGAAATCCCAGGATTGGGAACAGCATAGGAAAGGCAGAAAGGAAGGCAGGCATGGTGGATATAGGAAATTGCTTGGTAATGAAGTATGTGTGTGTTTAGATATTGAACAAAGCAGGAAAGATGTGACTAGAGACTTTCAGAGCCCAATTCATGCACTGTTGCCATTATTCTCCTGAAGGACCACCCTGATCAAGACCCTGTTAAAAGACCTCAGCATTTCTCCAGTGCTATGGTTTGAATTGTGTTCCCTTCAAAATTTACGTTGAAATCCTAAACCCCGGTACCTCAGAATGTGTTTGAAAATAGGTGATTGTAGATATAATTATTCAAGTCAGGATGAGTTCCTACTGGAGCAGAGCTGATCTGTAATCCAATATGACTACTGTCCCTATAAAAGGGAGAAATATGAACACAGACACACTCACAGGCAGAATGGCATATGAAGATGAAGGCAAAGATCTGGGTTAGGCATCTACAAGCCAAGGAGTGCCAAAGATTGCCAGCAAACCACAAGGAGCTAGGAGAGAAGCAGGGAACAGATTCTCCCTCAGAGCCTTCAGAAGGAACTAACCCTGTAAAAACGTAGATGTTGGACTTACAGCCTCCATAACTGTGAGGCAATACATTTCCATTACTTAAGTCACCCAGTTTGTGGATACTTAACAGCAGTCCTAGCAAAACAATACACCCACCAGTACAACATTTATACTGCATTTTTAATTTTTTTCCTTGGATTTTCTAAAATAACATACCATGGTGTGAATTGGTAAGGAAAGTGGGAAATTAATAGGGAGGTAAGACAACTGTACCTACCTTAGCTTTCTTCTTGACATTCGAGACTGTTATGCTTCCCTTTCCAGCTGATGAGAAGCACTATGGCACTTAGTACTTTGAGAACACACTCATTATTCTCTTGCATCCTTGGTTTATTCTTAATTATTTCTTACATATAGAACATATTTTCTGTGCCTTGTAATTATTACTCAGATTTCTTTGACTCATTCTCAAAAACCCAACTGCAGTGTTCCGTCTTCTACAAAGCATTTATCTGAGACTGGCTGTTGTATTTTTTTTTCTTTTCTTTTCTTTTTTTGGTGCTTTAAATCTGTCACGTACCAGACAAATCTGCAAGTCTTCTACTTGACTTCTGACTCTGAACAAAATGTGAAATCCTTTACAGCAGGGACAATAAGTATTTCCTTCTTCATTCATTCTAGAAAATATTATTATGGTATTTGACTTATGGTAAATGTTTGTATATTCATTGTACTTTATAGTGAAACTCTACTGAGCATAATTAGTGATTCATTCAATAATTCAGTTCTGCATTATTGTGGTTGGGCTCCAATTAGACATATGTTATTTCAGGTAACATTGTCCCTCATTTGCTGATAGTCTATTTCTTTAGTTTTATAATACCTGTTTTAATATTCTTATGTACTAATTCTGCCATATTTTCATTGCTGGGTCTGTTTCTATTGACTGATCTTTCTCCTCATTATGGCTTTTATTATCCTGCTACTTTGCTTGTTTGGTAAGTTTCTATTGGATGCCAAAGATTGTAAATTTTATGTTTTTGAGTGCTGGATTTTTTTGTATTTTAAAAAATGATTTAATCTCTGTTCTGGTATACAGATGAATTTTAGGAATCAGTTTTAAGATTTGCTTTTAGGCTTTACTAGGTTGAGTCCAGAATAGCTTTTAATTAGAGATACTTTATCTTCACTACTGATGCAATACCTTTGGAGAATTCTATGTCTCATGTACCAGGTCTTTGAAGTGTTACTGATAACGCAACCCATTACCTCCCTTCTGTGAGCTCTGGAGTCATTTATCCAGACATTTCTTTCCAGTGGTTCCTTCTCTGGATTCTGGCATTTTCCTCTAATGTATGTATGGTACTCAGCCAAAGACTTAAAGAAGCTCCTCTGTAGATTTCTGGAGTTCTCTTTCTGTCCGGATACCTTTGCTCTGACTCTGCCACTTGAAATCTAGCTACCTTAACCTCCTCAAACTACCAACTCTGTCTCATCTCAACACGATCACTGAGCTCTCTTTGGGTTCATTCTCCCTGCATTATGGCCTAAAATCTCTCTTAGACAGTTAATTGGAGTCACTTCATTTGTTTTGCTTCTCCTAAGAATCACTGACTTGTGCTATCTGTTATCTATCTCTTGAAAATCATGGTTTTATAGATTTCGTCTAGTTTTCTAGTTATTTTAGGCAGAAGGGTAAATTTAATCTCAGTTACTCTACAAAAGCCTGCAAAATGGCTACAATGTGGTATTTGTAAACATTAATTAGAAAGTACTGTAAAGAGAAACAAAATAAAATACTACATGTTCTTACTTACAAGTGGAGGCTAAACTATGGATATACATGTTCATAAAGACGGAAATAATAAACACTGGTAACTCCGAAAAAGTGGAGGGTGGGAGGGGAGCAAAATTTGAAAAGCTACCTATTGGGTACTTTGTTCATTATCTGGGTGATGGGTTCATTAGAAGCCCAAACCTCAATATTGTGCATTATGCTCGTGTAATAAACGAGCAGGTATACCCCATGAATCCAAAATTAAATTAAACTTAAAAGAAGGAAGCACTGTAAAGGGTACCATGACTGAGCTAAATAAACTTGTGTTTTTAGTGAAGATCTGCATTATTATTGTTATTTTTTTCTTTTTATTTAACTTTTATTTTAAGTTCAGGGTTACAAGTGCAGGTTTGTTACACAGGTTAATTTGTGTCATAAGGACTTGTTGTACAGATTATTTTATCATCCATGTATTAAGCCTACTACCCACTAGTTATTTTTCCTTATCCTGTCCCTCCCCTACCCAACACCCTCCAAAAGGCCCCCGTGTGTGTTGTTCTCTTCTACGTGTCCATCTCTTAACTAATAGTAAACGCTGTAAGAACAACATTGCGTCTGAATTTTTCACTTTATATTTGTTCCTCTGGAAGGAATATTTTTAAAAGTTTGGGTGAGAGATCTGCAAGAAATGGATAAACATAGGGCTTTGGAGTCATACACACCTATATTCTAATCCTAATCTTCTCCCTTAAGTAACGTAACCTATGGCTACTTACCCTCTCAGCCCCCTTTCTTCAATTGTGAAACAGAAGCCAACACAATAATTCCATGTGATTATTGTCAGGATTAAATGTCTACCACTTCTTTGCAGATTTTATGGTGAATCTGTTCTGAGGTCCGTGCAACATGATGGATCAAGAATTGCATGTGAGGTTCTTAGTCTAATCTACCCCATGATAGGTACAAGTAAATTTCCTTACACTTTTTCTTCCCCTCCAAATAACAGGGAATTTATTATATTGGGAATGCAAGAGAATTGAAGTTCCAATGTCTACCAACCTCCCAGATTTTGGGTGATTTTTCCAGACACTTCTTTGCTCAAATGAATAGACAAATAAACTTGGTTCAACTACATTACCATTCTGGCTTAAATATGAGTCCAAAAGTACCATGATGAATTAGTCCATTTTTCATTTTGACAGGCTTTCTTCATATTATTTCTAAACTCTTCTTCCAGGAACCAAGCATATGATTTTGCTTATACTTAAGCCAATATTTCTCATACCTTTTATTCTCTGCTTTGCCAGCTCCTCCTATGAATAGATCCTTTACTGGGCTTCCCCCACAATTCATACTTATGAATTGTGATACTTATGCAATATGCAAATAATTCCCAAATAGTCACTTTAGCTCTGCCTTTGAAATTTTTGCTGATACTATTCAGTTAACTTTTATTGGAGGTTTATTCCTTGATATCTCATTGCTTTCACCGTTTGCACGCTATAATTCTAGTCACAAAGATTCACACATTCTCCTTTAACATAGTTATTTAAATTCTCACGCAACTATTCCATGACAATTACTCCTCTATAAGAACTCACTCATAGAATTTTTTTTTCTCACTAGTAGTAAGTTTATGGTAAAATGTAAAGAGCATAGAATTTGCTGGCCAAAATATTTGAGTTTGAATTCCTGTCGCAGCACATTATGGCTGGGGTGAATTCCTTAAACTCTCTCAGGGCCCATTTAGCCATCTGTAAAACAAGAATAATAATATTGAACTCATAAAGTTGTTATAAAAATTAAAATTAGATAATCTGTGAAGTGCTTAGCACAGGAATTGTCATACGGAGGATGCTCAATGACTGTTAGCTTGCTTCCGTACTATATATTTCTAAATCCCAAAGCCTCATGCTTGCACATTGGTAAAAAAAACTTTCTGGTATTTTCTTTACTTCCAGGTTTTTTTTTTCTTTTCTATTTTTGTTAGCAGAGAATATTCCTCCTGAGCAAGGTTGTCAAGGATCGAATCGATATGTAAACATTGTTATGCATGTATATAAGTTAGGATGTCCTTGGTTATAAGTAAAACTATTCAAGCTTCAACAATAAAACTTAAACAGAATTAGTCGATATAATAAGAAAGGCCACAGACAGTGCAGGCTTCTGGAATGATGGATTTTGTAAGTTATTTCCATATCTCTTTTTCTCCAACAACAGTGTTGGTTTCATCCCAAGATAGTTCCTCTGGTGTTGAAAATTGAGGCCATATGCTTCTCCCTCTTTCTTGTCCAACAGGAAAGAGAAATTAGTTTCCTAACCCTTCATTGTCTTCCAGCAGACATTTCCTTTCATCTAATTATTCAGAATTGGGTCATAAGGCCCTTTCTTCAAAAACTATTGGCAAGAGAGAATAGGGTTGCCATCAGCCAGGTTGACCCACTTCTTGAGCAGAGGAACATTCGTCACACTTTATTGCTGCTGTTTGGCAAAGGAAAGGCTGAAGGGATGTTGGGAGTCCGTTGTGATGTTTACTAGCTGTCTTCATGAGGGCAGGGGCTTGTTTTGTCTGCTCTGTTCACTGCTGAACTCTAGTACCTTGAACAGTGACTGACATGTAGAAAGCATCCAGTAAATATTTGTTAAGTGAATATTAATTACTGCCATTGGATGACTCCATATTTCTTGGAACTCTATTTCTTCTAATATCAAATCTAATAAATAATTGTTGAATAAGCTCCCCATCAAAAACCTCCATGTGCACACTTATAATCTTGCCGTTTATGGAGGTTCACTTTCTTCCCCATGTCTAACTTCTCTTATTTCCCATCACACACTAAGATGGGGCTCTGAACTTGACTGGAGTTTATGAATCTTTATGTGCTTTGCTTTTGTGTATTTCCAAAGTCGGAATGATTCTTGTGGCATACAGAATCATTCAAGTGGCATAGAGATTATTGAGTAGAAGAGATACTATTAATAAGCCAAATGATGTTGTTTTAATGCCGATTACATAGAATATTAAAACTCTAGCATATACCAGATAGATATGAGTAACTCACATAACCTTCAGATTCTCCCATTCCCAAACATTCTGATTTAGGTCTGAAGTGGTGCTGAAAAATCTCCATTTTTATTAAATGTTCCAAATTATTCTGATGAGACTTAGATATACAAAATTTGGCCGAATGAGTAGCATTTAACTAACCTCTTCTCATTCCATCAATATAAGAATAAAGAAGGAAGGTTTAATGTCCAATGCTAAATGAATGAGTGAACGAATGTCTCCGACTCTGTGAGTGACTGCTAGGCAGAATTACTAGAGTATTAAAAATGTATATTAAAAAGGGGCAGGCATGAACAGGTAAGGGGAAGGGCAAGGAGAAGAGGTATCAGATAGGGAGGTTGAGTTCTGATTGGGAAGGGTCTTGGATGCTGTGCTAAGGGCTTTGGATTCCTCTGAAATCCATAAAGTGTCTTGAAGGTGCCTGAGCAGGAAGTAACACAATATAATTTGTGTTGTAGAAAAGCTGACTTTGTCTGCATGTGATGGATTGACCAGAAAAAGAAAGCCGTAGGCACAGAGGAGGATCACACGTGATCAAAAACCACAAATGGTTTCTTCATGACACAGGGCAGGTGAGGCCCCTGAGGCTTGAAGGCTGCTATACCATGAATCAACATAAAGAAGGTATTGTGAGCAATTGCCTATGATTTCCACTTGGAGTCAAAGTGATTCATCTCCATGAGGCACTTGACCTCTAGTAGCTCAGTCCAGAAAATAACGTTCTCAAGCATGAGACACTCTGTGGAAGGGTCCAAAATGCAAAGGCAGCACAAGAAAACTTTTTCCTACTTATGGTAATGATGAAAATTACAGATTAAACCTAGAAACTTATAAAACACAGAAGATATTTTATATTAACAATATGTCATTAGCATAATTTTAAAGAAAAAAAGGTCCATACACTGAAAGAATGGCTGAGACATATTATTGAAAGATGGAACTGAAATTGGAAGAGAGACTCGATTCTCTGGTGCTGGCAGCATCAGGGGTCAGGTGTGAGGAAAGCCCTGGTGTTCTATACTTAGAGTGAAAGAAATAGGCCGTTAAGGGTGGCCAGGAAACAGGCTTTCCCTTCATAGTGGAAATGCTCTCTGCCTTTGCCACATATCGTTATTGACATTTCCCTTTTATCATCTTTCCAAAGAGTCCACTTGCTGGACAAAATGCTAGATAGTAAAATTGGAGTCACTGGAGTTAGTTCTTTCCTTTGGAGTGGAACCAAGGGGATGAAGCAAACTGATTCTGTACCTAGAAAGAAGTCAACCTGAAGAGCTAAACGGTATCAGGAAGACAGAGAAAATTGGATGAGACATGAGCTATTTTTCCTATCCTCTTAAAGGTTAAAGACAATCTTTTGCTTAAACCCAGGAGGCGGACATTAAGGTGAGCCGAGATCACCTGGAGTGCAGTGAGCACTCCAGCCTGGGCTACACAGCGAAATTTCGTCTCAAAAAAAAAAAAAAAAAAAGAAAAAAAGAAAAAAGACTTTCTTTTAAAATCTAACCCAAGCTGGCGTTGTCTCTTCTCAAATCCTCTTTGTGGAACTTCCTTTCAAATCACCCACCCCTGTGCCCATTTCAATCTTTACCCCCAGGCTTCCTCACACACTCAATCCATTTCCATCAAAACATTCAAGAGAACTGTAGATCTGATTTTAAGACGAACTGAAGAGTTCTATCATAAACCAGCAACCACATTGAAAATATCCCCTTTCTCTATCGATTGAAATGTCTTGGGGAGTCTCTTCTTTTACCCCACCCCAATGCAGCAGCTGATTCTCTCCTGCCTCTGCCTTCCCCTACCTTCTTTATCACCTCTTCTCTCCCCTGGCAAAACAATTCTGCCCAAGCCCTCCCACACAACTTGCACATCCAGTCGCTCAAGGTTTTTACCAAAAACAAAAAGTTCTAAATTTATTATATTTTTAAGACAGTGTCTCACTCTGTTGCCCCTGCTGGAGTGCGGTGGCCTGGTAGTCACGGCTCACTGCAGTCTCAACCTCCTGGGTTCAAATCCTCCCGCCTCAGCATCCCCAGTAGCTGGGACTAGAGGTGCATGCCACCATACCCAGCTAATCTTTAAATGTATTTGTAGAGATGGAGATCTCACTATGTTGCTCAGGCTGGTCCAGAACTCCTGGGCTCAAGCAATCCTCCCTCCTCAGCCTCCCAAAATGCTGGGATTACAGACGTGAGCCACTGTGCCCAGCCAGGTTCTGAATTTGAAAGGAAAGGATACTTTTTTCCTCTTACCATTGTACCTGCTTAACTCTGTTATTTTACCTACTTTTCCTTTGTTTTTTCAATCAGTAAAAACAGAATTAAAAGACAGCAAAGTGGGGAAGGCAGTATTTTCACAGTGATATCCGCCCCTCGTGGGACCAAGGGGGAGGCTCAGGATTTCTTTCTCAAGTGTTCTTCAGTGTGTTTACTCCATGCTGGCTGCTCTGGTGGGGTGCTGGCACCTCTGTACTCAAAAAAGTGCACTCATCCATACATCTCACATTCTGAACGTTGAAATTTCAATTTAGTGTTTCATAGGGGGTCCTTGAGCAACTTTTCCCCATGGTTCTAACAACTGTCATGTAAATATATTACCTTTAAAAATTGTTGAAAAGATGATAAATTAGGAGAGTTTTTTCCAGCGTTGAACCACTTTTTTGGCTGTCTCCAGCCACGATCCTGCCTATGTCCCAATCGTGAAAGAAAGCGTGCATTGAGTCTGTGCCTGAAATGACTCTAGCTCTAATGTGTCAAGCCACAGGGTAGAGAAGAATCTATCAAGTAGTCTTGTACTTGGGGTTTGAATAGCAAAAGCAAACCAACTGTGGATCCAAAATGGGAGTGAGAGATAAAGAAGTGGCAGGGCGAGCTACTCTATTTGTGGGGCCCAGCATAAAATGAAAATGCAGGATCCCTTGTTCAAAAAGCAGGAAAAAGTGCCATTAAAAGGACTAAAATGTAGAGCTTTTTCTTCCTTCTATATTCTCTCTCTAAACTTACCATGGTGTTTGTGATTTAGTGTTGTTCTAAGTAAAGTGAAAAATTATAATTGTTAACATGAATTTTGCCATTAATCTTTATAGGGTGTAATGCAAGTTTTAAATGCAAATGTAAAAGTATTTAACTCATATGCAGAATCACTGAAATTACAGTTTGTATTTCATAGCTCTTACATGTCGGTGTATTTCATTCTTACCACAACAGCGGGAGTGCTTCACAAAACTAACACACACACCACTAACACTGTTTTTTATTTCACTTGTTGATATGCATACATTCTTACCAACACTTCCTACCTTCAGCTTACCAATGGTACTAAGGAATCACTAGAAAGAAAAGAACCTGTGGGTTCCCGCATCTTTCCCTTTTCTTCTAGGTCAGCATTTTTAGCATAAGCATTTGGTTAACACAGGGAGGAAACACAAGTGAGAAAATATATGAAAGAGCTCTTTAGAAATTGTGTTTCTTAGAACATCCTTGCCTTCTTTCTGCATTCAAGACATGTTCTGGTTCTAAGGAAAATTATGCCCTCTTGGGGCTATTGAGTATAGACATAACATGCTTACTTTGTGCTCAAGAGTCCCACTGAACTCTCATGCATTGTGAACCAACTGGAATTATTGTTCATGGGTGGCAAGGAGCAGTGTACCTGCATTTTGAGCATATCTCTGCTCTGATCGTGCATGTTCAATTGTCTCATAAGACTTCATTTGTAAAACATAAGTTCAAAAATAAAAGTCTTGAGAATTTCAAGATGGAGACACAGAGCATTATACTGAGTGTGGGGAACTGTGCACCTGCACAGAAGATGCTTGCCCAGGAAGCCGGCCCTGTGGGAAGCACATTCTGACTTATCCTTCCCATTGTTGTGCCAGTTATCCTCATTGGTGGGCACCGGCTAGGCCATCTCCACAGAATTGGCAGAGAAATCTTGCCTTGTCTTTGCTTCCCCATTACCATGGTTCTTCCCCACCTCCACCCAACTTTGTTTTTAAGACAGGCTTTCGCTTTGTCCCCCAGGCTAGAGTGCAGTGGCACAATCACAGCTCACTGCAGCCTCAAACTACTGGAGCTTATGAGGTCAAGCCATCCTCCTGCCTCAACCTCCTGAGTAACTGGGACTACAGGCACATGCCACCATTCCTGGCTAGTATTTTTATTTTATTTATATTTCATTTTTTTGTAGAGACAGAGTCTCACTATGTTGCCCAGGCTGGTCTCAAACTCCTGGCTGCAAGCAGTTCTCTCATCTCAGCCTCGGCAGTTCTTTCCGCTTTTCAACATTTTTTTCCTCTTCACCCCAGAATCAGACTCTTCCTGTACTGATTGGAAATATCCATCTTCATCTGTACCTGCAAAAATGAGTTGTGGTGGTTCAAGGAAAAGACTCCTATGCTAGTAGACCTTCTTCGGGAGGTATTTGGGAAATAGCAACTCTTACATGTTGAAGATAAAGAGTATTTTGTCATGTTTTTGGACTGTGTGCTGTGTTTGGAATCACTCCTATCAATATAGGTAATGAAGAGCTGCAAAAAAATTTAAAATCGGAAAGGAAATGAAAAAGTTAGGAAATATTTCATTTTGGCAAAGTCCTTCTGGCATATAGCATGGACTTAAATTGGAGGAATTCATAATAATAAATCATAGAAGCTAGCTAAAAGGAAGCCATTTCTACAGCCCTTTGTAAAATGACGGTGTTGCCCAACTCTCTGGTACTAAATAACACTAAGATTCCCTGATTTCACTTATGGAGTGGGTATAGCATAGTCAAGACTTATTTGGTTAATAGCTTCGGGACTAGGGAAAATATCACCCAAATAGAAGCAGCTGATGGCAGAAAGGAGACAGAAGCCAGGAATCTCTTTCAGGAGCTTGAGAGAAGAGGATGCCTGAGCCAGTAGACCTCATTTTCACAAAATCACCTGGCAGCTGTGACCCTAATAAGGGGACACAAGCTTGGGGGTGGTGCTGGAGCTTGTCGTGTTGAAAAACACAGAGACTCTCTTGGGATAGAAGTTTTTCAAGCCTAGCCCATTTCTGCCTCACTTCTAGATTGAGTTCTTCTGCAGTGCTTTCCCACTGCCCCGAAGTGACTCAATCTGAAGATGGGAAAAGTTGGCAGAGAAAGCCATGACTGTTCCCTACAAAATCCGCACCTCCTCATTGGTTCTTGAGAGATTCCTTTCCTGCCCAGATGACTGAATTAATTGAATCCTTCATTCCGTCCTATTCAGATCAGGTAGGAATCCTATTAGCAGAAACTTTTCCATGTAAATACAGACATAATCTACCCAGGTTTTCTGTTTTTGTTCTTGGTTTGTTTGGGGGATTTTGTTTTGGTTTTGGTTTGTTTGACAGAGTCTCACTCTGTCACTTGGGCTAGAGCGCAGTGGCGCAATTGTGACTCAGTGCAGCCTTGACCTCCTGGGTTCAATTAAGCCTCCTGCCTCAGCCTCCCCTGTAGCTGCGACCACGACGTGCACCACCATGTCTGGCTAATTTTTAAAATTAATTTTTGTAGAGACAGGGTTCCACTATGTCGCCCAGGCCGGACCCGAACTCTTGGGCTAAAGCAGTCCTTCCGCCTTGGCTTCCCAAAGTGCTGGGATTACCAGTGTGAGCCACCATACAGAGCCTGTTTGGGGATTTTTTTAGATTTTTTTTGTTTAGTTTGGTTCCGTGTGTGTGTGTGTGTGTGTGTGTGTATGAATTATCTTCATACAGTGAATCAGGGAATTTGGAAAAATTTGAGGGGGTAGTTACCTATATCCGGCTTGTGAAATTTCTTTGAATTAAAGCCATATGTGGAAGTCTGAGGGTTCTGTTGGGCTCTTGTACCATACGTTTGGATTTTAAGAAAGTTTAGGTAGTTTGTCTTAAATAACAATGTCAAGATAAATAAAAACAAAACTGTGAATTCTTAATGTTTTCTTTTATGTCAATCTTTCTTATTGTTAACATAATGTAAAAAGTGCTAGAGGACTATCATATGCCTGCTACCTCATTTGGAAATTCCCATGTGTAAATTTCAAGCTAACATTTTTTAAATGAATAAATACAAATAAATTAAACTTTGAAAGGTAATTTGTTTTTTAACCCTACTTTTGAATGTGTAAAGGTGTCCAAGTCACTGTTCATAATTGGATGACCTACAAACACCTTTAAAAGTTCTATTAAAGAGTTAATGTATTTAGAAAGGCACAGAATGGTTTTTCTTCTAGAAGGTGATATTCTCAAATATAGAAGTAAAATTAAAATTTCAGCAGAATGAAAATGTATTCTATTCCATGGAATTATTGAAATGTATTTTATCCCATGGATATTGATGGAATATTGATGGGATTATTCCATCAATTCCATGGAATAAAAAATGAAAGGCATGTACTTTTGTGGAGGTTTTCTCAAACCATGCCCCAAAGATACTCTAACTCTAGATTGCTATTAGTGATTAGATAGCAGTTGCCATTATTCCATAGTCAATTCTATTCAAATATTTCAGAACATTTTCAAAATTGTTTAATTTAAATACATTCTTTTGACTATACCATTTTAAAATCAAAATTGATTAAAAACCCTATGTATAGTTACTTGACAAGCAACATGACAACCAAATAACTATAGAGGATCTCACTTTGACCACCTAGGCATCAGTAACTCGGGACACCAGACTTCATTTTTTAAATTAATTTGCCATATATGTCTGAAAATTTCTTCTTATTTTACATGGTCTGTACAACCCCTAGCAATGTTCCTTAGAAATTTTTAAACATTAATAAGTGAATAGACATTTACTCATCCCATCTCTGTAAGAATCACATGATCTCATAGACAGAAATGATGACCTTTCTCTCTGTCTCTGTCTCTGTCTCTCTCTGTCTCTCTCTCTCTCTCCCTCTCTCTCTCTAATGAAGCAACTGCCCACTAAACTTGATCCCATATGGTCCTGTTTGAGAAAAGAAGGGGAAAAAATTAAAATCAGTTTTCACTAACTAGAGGAAAATTATATGTAAACAATTGAAAGGTCTTTTCCTACTTATGGCTGACATCTCTACCAAGGCCTTAATTGCCTGCTGGGCCTAAAGGGTTATGAGCTTTTTTAAAGCTACATGTACTCCTGGCCAAGGACTCTCTGGGGCATGCTGTGAGTAGTTTTAGATCACCAGTAGCTCTTGCTATTTTAATCTGTGTCAGTATTTGAAGTTGTAATTAATTTGGATGATCCTAAAAATCATAATTTTAACAGTATTGATATTTGATAAGAATAACTTACCTTCAGTTTTGGCAAGAAAGTCATGGAGCATTTGGCAGCAGGGCAAAAAAGTCTACGCAGTGACAATGAATATCTCGCATAGAAGCAGACCACAGAAGACTTGATAGGGCTTAAATTGTCCTTGTAAGTAATTTGTGGACTATTGTGCCCTTACTAGATTAACTGTGTTCTGCACTTTAACTGTATTTTCTATCAGTAATAATGTATGTTGCATTTATTTTATTTTGCTTCTTAACTAAGAGTTCATTCATGGACAATATTTGTAGACAAAGCCATTTTTTGCTCTTTCTTGTATGTATAAATGATATGTGCAGTCACAGAATAAAATATTTCACTTTTGTTCTTGATTAAACCACAGTAATAAAAACAAACTAGAATCATTGTTAGATTTCACTCTCTCTCTCCTAATATTTTTCCTCTTTTAATTCAGCTTTATTTGTAATGATTACATTTCTTAAAGGGTTTTCTGATTCTTCATATTATAAAAAGAAAAAGAATGTATATACAAAATGGGAGAGGTTTGAGGAATTAATAGTAAACATCTAAGATGTTGAAGTTGGGCTTCTTGTTTGGATTTACTGGATCATTTGAATTATGAACACTGAAAGAAAAAAAGAGGTATTTTGCGTGTGTAAACAATGATCTCTGCAACACTGATAAATTTTTATAATGTCTTTCTAAAAATTAATCAAGAATTATACTTTTACTATGTGTCCCTATTGGGATGGCAGTAGGTTTTATAATAAATTGGTAGAAAAACACTTATATAGGTTCGTTCCTGTTATAGGTGCATAATGAAAGGAAAGGAAATGTAATTTAGAGCCAGAAGTTCCATATTTAAACATTGACTGTAGTCTGCATCAGCTGTTTGACTTTTGATAAACTGTTTTCTTTGAGCTTCAGGTTCTTAATCTATAAAGTGCAGGTAACAATAATAACAATAATCAGCTCTTCAGAGTTGTAATGGGAACCAAGTAAACGCAAGAATTAAAGTGTATGTGTACATTTGTAAAAAATACTTAGTAGAGGATTAATATTCTACACTATGAAAATGGCTTCTTACTTAATGGAGTTAAAGGAGAAATAAATGATCACATAAGTACAGAGGGGGTAAGTATAAACTAACTTGTTTTTGCTTCTTTTCTGTTTTTTCATTATTAATTTTTTCATACTTACTTTTAAAAAGTTGATAAGTAGGAAGACTACTTTGCTGTGCCTTTAATAAGTAGGTAGTAATCGTGAAGAGGTAATGATGGCAGGATTTAAAGGACTATGTTCTGTTTGCACTGATGGCTAACTCAGTGTGGCCAGATTGAAGTCCCTTTACTGCTCCATAACTCTGGTGGTTTCAACTATGAAATAGGAATAGTCAGCTTAGAAAAGCTGATCACCCACATACAGGGCTCCCAACTCTCCCGAACCACAGAGAGGCATGCTCTCCTCTGCCTGGGACCTGCCAGACCTCTTGAAGGTCAGGCTCCCAATTGCTGGACATCAGAGCTGATTCTGGGTGCCCAGTGGCCCTGATTCACTTCCTCGGGGCTGTGGGACTTGGGAGAAAAGGAAAGTTACTAGCTGGCAGCACTCTGGCATGCAATATTTTCTCTACTACAGATGTTTCAGGCCTGCAGATGACAGTAATGACAGTATCCATTCTTCATATTTCACAGGATGCCTTTTGTTACCCCTTGTGTATCCCCTTGATAAAACTTTTTAAATTAAAATTTGACATATTTTGGTGGCAACAATGTTATTCTAAAATATACTTTTGAATTAGTTTCTCCAGAGTATTCTCTAGAATATAAGCAGCCCTAGCGATAGCAGGGAGGTAGGGAGGAGACAAAAAAAAATGTTCTGGATTTCAGTTTTTAGTTGGCATTTTGGTTCTTACTTTCCAATACCTGTTATTTTTTTTAAGTACTTAATTTAGATTTGTAAAATGAATTGAGTATGGGTTGCACCTAATGATATTAGTTATGGTCTATTTTGGTTTTGTGGCATATCCCATAAATGTATGTCTTGAATATTCTTAAGTGAAAATTAAAAAGGGCATCCCATCGTTAGAAATATATCAACGAATTTTTTCAACAATTTCCTTTTAAGAGTACAATCCATATTTCTCAGTTCAATTTTATTTTCTCTAAATGTTCCATTTTTCTTTCCTTCAAATCCTATTGCTTTGTGTGTTTTCTTTCAAGCATACCTACAATAAAGCCATCTGTTGTCCAAGGGGTCATTCCTACATGAATCATGCGCTGTCAAAATTTTGAGGTTATAAATGTTCAGCTAATTGAGCAGTCTGACTAGCTGAATACTTGTAAGTGCTTTATAATATCTTTCAACACTTCAAAACCCTGACCCACTTAAACTCCAGAGTCCCAGAGCAAATGGGACAAGTTATTCACGTGAATTCTCACTCTGATAAAACTAAAAACATGTTCATGAAATTTCCTCAGAATTTGGAATAAAGTGAATGTAACTCTACTTTTAAATATTTATTTTTGAGCTGTGTCTATATTATGCCAGAGAAAGTGGTTGGGAAGTAAAAAAACTTAGCCAGTCGGCCAATTATTTTGACCACCCTGTATTAAAGAATTAAAGAGTTAAACTAACTTGCTTTCCCCCTTGCCAACCTGATTGGGTGTTTTGGCATCATGGATACTTTTAGTTTCAAAGAAAGAAGTCTCTCTCTCTCTCTCTCTTTCTCTCTCTCTCTCTCTCTCTCCCCACACCCCCCTCTCCTCCTCCCCACCCGCCTTGCTTTCCCTTTCCAATTACTTTCCTTCTCTTTAAGAGTCTTCACAGAGATGAGACACTGGAAATGAATGCACAAATGCATAAACACTTATACAACTTACATGAAAGCTCAAGCCACCCATCCCATGTAATTCTTAAGATTTCTGTGCGTTCCTGGGGGACTTATATTCCTGCGGTCTCTTCTGGCTTCAAGTTTCACATTTCACAGGATTCCAAGTCTCATTCCTGTATCAGTTCCATTCTCTCTGCCCTGCATGAAATCAAGCATAGAACTCAGCCCTTTTCCTTCATTCCCTCAAAAAAGCAAATCTGCTCACAAAAAGTATTTTTCTTAGAGCTGTCTTTACTGAAAGTTTGGTGAAACTAAAGCAGTTTACAGAACAGTAACACAATTTTCAATGTTGGAGATTTCTCGACTTAAAAGTATGTTGGTGTCCGCGTCACATGGACTAGACTTCCTCTCATCCTTTACAAGAGAATCACTTTCTCTAACGGAATCCAAACTCAGCTCTGCATTGCCAAGGCACATGTAAAGACTCACTAAGTGCATTCCTGAATATCCACCTCAGGACTTCCCAATTGTCTGTCCTTTACCAGTCTCTTCAAGGGGTGTAAAAAAATTTTACTGCACTCTTGAGAAATATTTGTACTTCATCACACACACACATGCATACATACACCACTGTCTCCCCACTCACATCCCATAGAAAGTGGAAGTATTTATAGTCAGTTTAGTCAGTTTGGGTTTTAAGCAAAAATGTCTCTTGTATACACTTATATTAAATTTTTAAAAGCTTATAGTTATTATAGACGGATAGTATCTTAGTGGACCCTTTTGACTTATCCTCCAAGCTGGCCCTGGCTTATACCTTTGTCTTCATCCCATATCATGCCAACTAACCTTTCTGTTCCTTGAAGGGCAAGCTCATTTCCATCGTGAAAAGTTTGAACCTTCCTATTGTGTCTGGAGTTGGTTCCTTCCAGTGGGTTTGTGGTCTCGCTGACTTCAAGAATTTAGCCACGGCCCTTCGAAATGAGTGTTACCACTCTTAAAGATGGCACGGACCCAAAGTACAAGCAGTAGCAAAGTTTACTGTGAAGAGCAAAATAAAGTTTCCACAGTGTGGAAGGCGCCCAAAGTGAGTTGCCGCTGTAGGCTAGAGTGGCCAAAGCTGGCTGGGGTGGCCAGCTTTTATTCCCTTATTGGCCCCGCCCATGTTCTATTTCTGTCCTATCAGAGTGTCCTTTTTGCAATCCTCCCCATGATTGGCTACTTTTAGAATCCTGCTGATTGGTGTTTCACAGAGTGCTGATTGATGCATTTTAAAGAGCGCTGATTGGTGCATTTTACAATCCTCTTGCAAGCTACAGAACGCTATTGGTGCATTTTACAATCCTAGGTACAGAGTGCTGATTGGTGCATTTTTACAGAGTGCTGATTGGTGCATTTCCAAGCCTTTAGCTAGACATAGAGTGCTGATTGGTGCATTTTTACAGAGTGCTGATTGGTGCATTTTACAATTCCCTTGCTAGCTACAGAGTGCTGACTGGTGCATTTTACAATCCTAGCTACAGAGTGCTGATTGGTGCGTTTTACAATCCTCTTGCTAGACAGTAAAGTTCTCCAAGTCTCCACTTGACCCAGGAAGTCCAGCTGGCTTCACCTCTCACTATCTCTGTGCATCTTAGCATGACTGATGGATTCTCTTAATGTGTTCCTTAGTTTGAATTTCTCCTTGATAGAGGTGACTATCCAATCTATAACAACATCTTCCCATCCCTCAGCCACTTCACCCAATGTTATCTATAAAAGTCAGTTTTATTTTTTTTAAAGGAATGATCGCACTCTGAGATTATCTTTAATTTGTATTGAAATATTACCAATTCGCTGTTTCTGAGGACAGAGAATCCTTTACTACATACTTCAGAATATCTCTAGAATCCAGAAGTGTGGGTGATACTCTGTAAGTGCATAATATATTTTTTTAATTAAAAAAAAAATTCTATTGTTAAGAAACAAGTAAAATTTGCTTGATAACTTTAAACCAAAACACCTTAAATCTAACATATTTTAAAGTACATGTCATATTATCTGTCCTATAATTGTTAATATTGATTAAATAATAATTATTATAACCAGGACTTCCGATGTTAACTTGGTGGTAAAGACCACCATTTACTACGTTCATATTTTGAATGTAAATGTTCAGAAGAAATAGTATTAGCCTGGGAATTAAAACAGCCTGGTTAGAGATTAGCATCATGGAATCCTAACCCAATATTCTCATTTAATGTTTATGGCAACTGCGACACAGAAAAGCTATCTTGCATAGTATTGGTGGCAAATTCAAGTCTAGAATCAGGTTTCTTGAATGTCAAATGACTAAACTCCTTCCTAAATTATGTCTTTAGTCCTAATCTAAGAGCAATCAGTTACTTCATGTTTTCATTTACGGAATAAGCAGGTGGAATTATATGATCTCACAGCATTTGCATTTCAGTCATGCTCTTTCTCCCTTCTCCTTTGTTCATCAATTATTCCACAACTTTACTGGGAGCAATCTCAAATTCTTATTTGTATCGTCAAGCTCCTGCTCGATGATACCTGGAGTTTTCAATGGCTTTAAGTGCCTGTTACTCATGGGGCATTGGTGGCATCTGAAAGCACAACAGAACTCATAACTACTCAATCCCTAAGTAGGTAAAAAGGGATGGTTGATCATTGGCATGCATCTCTTTGGAATGCTTCTTGAGTATTGCAGAATAAGGCTTATCCGATCAAATATAATGTAATAAGGTCAATTACAATCAAACCAAAGTTAAAGTTATATTTAGTATAGACCAAAGTTAAAATTAAAGCACTGTAGGATGACATTGTTAGGACTTTTTGGCAATCAATGTATTTGATTTAGAATCAAATTGCCTTGTTCATCATGGGGAGAAATTTTGGCCCATGTGTTTCCCCTGTTATCAACTGGATTTGCATTTTGCCTTCAAATGGAGCTTGATTATCTATAAACATGTGTATAAGAATATCACAGACTAGAAAAAAATCATATTCACTGGTTTAAAAGCCCTTGGATGAATCAGATTTAGTCTGATAATGTAGTATATCACAAAAAGTTACAAAAGCCACCAGGTTAGTTCAGTTTTCTATAGAATAGGGAAAACATTTTTTAAGAAAGAAATTTCATATAAGTAAATCTTCTAAACTATTATCTAAATTCAGAAACTTTAACTCTTCTATGGTTTGGAATTTTTAAATACCCTAATGAATTTTTAAAAATTATATGTGCTGTGTTCATGCCTAAAGAGGACTTTCCTGACACTGGTTACACAAGTGTGAGGGAAAAAGATAATAACTTTTCTTATACACTGAGATAATTCCCTGCCTTGTACTTAGAATGACTTTTTGCAGATCTTAGAACATTTGACTAAATCAACCTTGGTCTAACCATTGGCAAACCATAAAGAGGTATAGACAAGAAGAAATAGAATGGGATAAAATAATGGGAAAAAATATGCAGTGTGTTTCAGAGAAAAATTGAAATTTACTGAGTTTATATTATACAGTAATCAGTATTATCAAGGATTTATGGACTCTCTGGAAATACTCATGGGGGTCCATGAACTCTCAGAATTTCACTGCAAAATTGTGAGTTGCATTTTTGGGGAGTCAGGAGACAATCTATAGTTTTCATCATATTTGTGAAGGGAGTCTGTGACCCAAAAAACGCTAAGAAGGACACACCACTGGCACAGCTGAGTATTAAAGAACTTGCATCATAACAATAGATGATAGTTAATTAAATCGGAATCTCCCTTCTTCCCATCTTCAATTACATGTGACATTTTTCATTCCCATTTTTATATCAAGCTTAGGGATAGCTGAAGTATATGAGGATAATTTAATGAGTGAAGACTCAGGGAAGAGTTTTAAGTAAAAAGTGAGAAAATAAGATGTGTTAGAAAAGACAACAAAAATATGATGCAGCTAAATGGCAAAGTAATAATGGTTTTGCACACAAAAACTGTAATATACAGATATGAGGCAACTGTTGTTTATTCCCCTTACATTTTGTTTTCATTAGTAACAACAGCTAATTTTTATTGAGAGCTTACTATCTTCTTTAGAATTGCTCAGTATATTTCTTTTACAATTGAGTCTTTACAACAAACCAATGGGGAAAAAAAAGAATTTTTTTTTTGTTGGATCTTGTTGGATCAGGAAGGACATCCAAGAAGAGATGGCACTTATTTGAATTATCAAAGATCAATGCGTACATTTTTGGAATGATAATGGTGTTGAGGGTGGAAAGAAAGATAGAGGAGCTGACAGAGAAGCAGGGTAAGAAGCATAATAACAAAGTGAGAATTCAGGTAGATATAAAGAAACCTCTTGAGAGAGTGTTGACTATAAGAAGAGATTGATGAGGAAGGCTTTGAAATTTTGTCTTCTAGAAGTTTGCGCTAGCAGAGGGTTATGTTGAGATTCTACATGAAGACTGAAGAATAGACAATATTTTTTTCCCCAAGCCTCTTCTAAGTTTGATTTTTCAAAAGCTAACTCTTACATACCCCATTTATGAAAATAAATATTCATAATTTATAAATAGGTCAATGGTAGACTTTCTTAAGAAGTCTCTTCACTGTTGTTTTATAAAAAGACCTATCAATTTGAGGGCAAGGAGACATGGAGAGGAAATGTGTTGACTGGGAACACTCTAAGGGAAGGATATGGTGACAGTCCTGTCCCTTAAAAGAGCAACAACCACTTTGAAAATATGAAATGAACCCATGGGTAGACCCAAACATGTATTAAAAATATACTGCAAAGAATCCAGCAATTCTGTTTCCGGGTACATTCCCCACAGACTTGAAAGCAGAGACTCAAACAAATACACGCATGTTCCTAACAACATTATTATAACAGCCAAAAGGTGGAAGCAGCTCCACTGTCCAATGATGGTGGAATGTATGAACAAAATGTGGTGTATACAGACAATAGAATACAGCCCAGCCTTAGAAAGGAAGGATATTCTGACACATGCTACAATGTGGATGAACCTTGAAGACATTACACTAAGTATAAGAAGCCAGTCAAAAAGGACGAATTCTGTATGATTCTACTCATACGATGTACATAAAGTAGTCAAATTCATAGAGGCATAAAATGAAGAGGTGGTTGCCAGGGACTGGGGGGAGGGCATAATGGGGAGTTATTGTTCAGTTGGTACAGAGTTTCAGTCTGGGCTGAAAAAGTTCCAGAGATGGATGGTGAAGATGGTTGCAGAAACATGTCAATGTACTTAATGCCACCAAACTATACACTTAACTAATTAAAAGGGTAAATTTTATGTTATGCATATTTTATCACCATATATAGTGAAATAAAGTATACATTTGTATATATAATAAATATAATATATAATAATACATATAATGATAAATATAAAATATGTTTTATATGTTTTATATATAAATAAAATATTTATGTATATATTTAGCTAGGAATACATTCATGTATAAATATAAAACATATTTTATATTTATCACAATGTATTTTAATATATTATATCTATTATATATTTATAATTATATAAATACATATAATATATTTTTGTATATATAATAAATATCAGATTGATATCATTAACATATTATGTTTATAACATACACAAAATATATAACATATTTGGAAAAGAGAACAGAAGTTAAGTAAATTTATTTGATATTTTTACTCTTCAGCTAGGATTGATTTCTAGTCCTAGACTTTAAATACAGATATGCAATGGAATTTCAGCCTGAAGAAGACAGGGTTAAAAATTATACATTTATAAAACATAGTAATTAATAGATTTACCTCTGATCAACATAAAAGTTTTGCCTTAAATTCCAATATGTTATATAACTTCATTTAAATATAGTTAAAATATTAGATGATTAATGTCATATATCTCTTGTTATTTATTGAGTATAGTCAACTTAGAATTTTATTATCCAGATTGAAAATGTTGTTTGACATGGTTGATGACTAGCGGCTTATGTGGTAGGAAAATATTTTACCAGGAACTCTTGACTAGTGGGAAGGCCAATAAGATGTATTATCAACACTTTAAAATGGTGGTATATTCACAGAGTGCACAGTCTAATAGATGGCTAACAATTTGACAAATATCATTTTTTAAAAATTAAATGCACTGGAATGTCTCCCTATAATGTTTTCCAGAAATCTAGGATTTTTTTTCAGTGATATATGATCCTCTTTGGGCCCTTAGCCAGACCTTTAAAAACATGAACATTAGCTGCAGGAAAATGTTAAATGAAGGCATATTGTGATGAATTTCACTGTCTAGTATTTATTTTAAAGGATTTAACCTAATATACAATACAGTAAAACTTTGCTTTCTCATACATAATGTATTTAAAAATTCAGTCCCTTAGAAAACATTACCAATGAGTTACAGTGAATAACAAATCCATATATACTTAGAGCTAGGATTTTGTCAGTACAGTTTATTTTTTCATAGCTGTTCTGAATGGATATTTTAAACTTAAATGGGTTTCATTTCTCCTCAAATAAAGCATCTTTAGAGAAGAAATTTTTAAGGAACAGATGAAATTTCGTTACCACGCATGTGGTTACACCTTGTCAGAATTTAGGTCCTAAATTTCACCGTGACGTTGATATTTGCACACATTTAAAGTGACATTATTTGGCAAAAGAACAAGTATCTAGTTTGAGTTAGTGGTGCACATGGTGGTGACTAACCACGTACTACAAGCTTAAAACAATTTTTAAAATCACTTGCTAATGTGATAAGACCAGGCTCAGGTTTTCCCTAACCTCATTTTCAATTGGCCCTTTTGTTCAGCCAATAGGTGAATAAAAGTTTGCATTTGACAGATGTATTCTTTACTCAAGTGGAAAGGACACAAGGGTAAAGTATTAGTGGAAGTGATTGACTGACACCTTTGTGGACATTAATCCATTACTTTAAAATTGAGTAGTGTTTCTAGTATAACTGTACTTAGTTTGACTCCAAATCAAGGATTCCATTTACGTGAGTAAACTAACTGGATTGATCTTGTAAAAGTCTATTTCTGGAAGAATTCTGTTCTATAGAATAATTTATTGAGTAAAAAGTGATCATGGAATT
Source organism: Mandrillus leucophaeus (assembly GCF_000951045.1). Taxonomy (NCBI): domain Eukaryota; kingdom Metazoa; phylum Chordata; class Mammalia; order Primates; family Cercopithecidae; genus Mandrillus; species Mandrillus leucophaeus. The sequence goes on along the minus strand of NW_012109408.1, from coordinate 569,238 downwards.
TCTCTCAATTTTGCCTATTACTCCTCCTCTCTCAGCCCATCACTTCACATAAATGGAACATTCCAAGCTAAACAAATTCTACCAAATGCTTAGACTTACCCCTCCTTCTTATCCTCACTCTGCAGTGGTGTTCCCCACAGTTAATGAGTCTTCTGGGTGGTGAATTTAGTATTTAACATTTTCCATTTTGATTTTTCTTAAATTGTTACAGGTTGACATTGTTGACAACGCTTAATAATTATTTAAGATGGTTTTGGTTTTGTCTGATGCCTTGAAATTTGAAGACTGTCACAATGTGGCACTGTCGCTATGCAATATATCCAATTGTATCTTCTGTTCTTCAAAGGTCTTTTCTCCCTCTTTCTCCCTTCCTCCCACCCTCCCAATCCACAGAAAACTGTGAAATCTTCATTTGCCCTGTGCCTCACAGGAGCTGTTCTCTCCTAGGTCTCATGGAGCCTTACCCTGGTCATACACAGTCCAGAGATCACAGTAGGGATGGAACCTGCATCCATACTTATTCCACCCTCCTCAGTAGCTTCCTTAATACTGGAAACCTGCCTCTCAAATTTCACCTTCTTCCATACCTCTGAAAGCAAATAACTACTGCCTCAGCAACACAAGATTCCTATATTCTGTTTGGGCTCCATTCTTCATATAGTCAAGTTTAAAACGGCTCATCATTTTTCCTTTTCTTGAAAATGACAGTTCTTTACCACCCATTGCCCAAAGCCTCAAAAGTCTTCATGGCCAATTTTATCCATGTTTGGGATGATTACCATCAGGAGGGCATTTCTCTTAGCAATTACTGCATCATGATCAAAGTTGAGATTTTATAGAATTCTTTAAAAATTTTTAATATAATTTACACATAAAATTCACCTTTAGAAAGCATGCAATTCAGTGGTTTTTAGTGTATCCACAAAGTTATGTAACCATCACCACTGTCTAATTCCAAAACGTTTTCAGCATTCCCAAAAGAAACCCCAAACACATTAGCAGTCATTCCCCATCACTTTATCTCCTCAGCCTCTGGAAACTACTAATATACTTCCTGTCTCTATAGATTTGCCTATTCTAGAAATTTCTTATACATTAAGCCATACAATATGTGGTCCCTTATGACTGGATTCTTTCATTTAGCATAATGTTTTCAAGGTTTATCCATGTCATAGATTCTATTGATTGGTACTCCATTACTCTTTATTGTGAAATAATATTCCATCGTGTGAATATACCATATTATTTATCTAGTAATGAGTTGATGGGTATTTAAGCTGTTTCCATTTTGCAACGATTTTGCCTAATGTTGCTATCAACATTCATGTACAAGTTTTGTGTGGATAAATTTTTGAGGAACTACCGGACTGCTTTTCAAAGAAGCTATACCATTTTACATTTGCACTATAGTGTTGAGGGTTACAATTTATATATATTCTCACCAGCACTTGTTATGAACTGCCTTTTGATGGTAGCCATCCTCGTGGTTGTGTAGTAGGATTTCATTGAGGTTTTGGTTTGCATTTTCCTGATAGCTAATAACAGTAGCAACTTTTCATGTGCTTTTATCTTCTTTGGAGGGCTCTCTATTCAGATACTTTGCACATTTTTAATTTTTTTTTTTGCTGGAGTTGTAATCATTATTTGTATATTCTAGATAGAAGACACTTATCAGATATATGATTTGCGAAAGTTTTCTCCCACTCTGTTTGCAGTTTGTTCACCTTTTTTGTCGTGTTTTTTGAGGCACTTAAGTTTTTAATTTTTATGCTATCCAATTTATCTTTGATTGTTGCTATTTCTCATTCATTTGGTATCATATGTAAGAAATAATTGACAAATCAATTGTCATCAAGATTTATAATTTCTTCCTATGAGTTTTATAGTTTTAGCTTACGTTTAGATCTTTCATCCATTGTGGGGTAATTTTTGTACAAGGTGTGAGTTATGGGTACAACTTTTGCATGAGGTGTCTAGTTATCTCAGTAACATTTGCTAAAAAGACTATTCTCCTCATTGAATTGTCTCAGCATCTTTGTCGAAAATCAGCTGATCATAATGTAAGCGTTTATTTCTGAACTCTCAGTTCTATTCCACTGATCTTTATGTCTATCCTTGTGCCAGTACCACACTATCTTAATTACTGTAGCTTCATAGTAAGTTTTCAAATAAAGAAGTGTGAGTCTGCCAACTTTGTTTGTTTTTTGTTTTTTTTTTAAGATTGTTTTGGCTATCTGGATCAGTTGAATTTCCATTTGAATTTTAACATCAGCTTATCAGTTTATGCAAACAAAAGCTATAATTTTCATAGGGATTATGCTGAATGTGTAATATGCAGTTGGAGAATATTGTTATCTTAAGAATATTAAGTCTCTCCATTCATGAATGTCTTTTCATTTACTTAGGTCTTTAATTTCTTTCAACAATGTTTCATGGCTTTCAGAGTGGAAGTTTCTGGCTTTTTTGTTGAATTTATTCCTAAGTATTTTTTGGATGTTATTGTAAATGAAATTGTTTTCTTAATTTCATTTTCAGTTTGCTCATTGCCACTATATAGAAATACAATTGGAATTTGTATATTGATCTTGTATGCTGCAGCCTTGCCAAAATTATTAATTCTCATAGCTTTTAGTAGATTCCTTAGGATTTTCTGTCTACAAAGTTATGCCATTTTCAAGTAGAAATGGATATACTATGCCTCATCATTATTATTAGAAAAAAAGGACCAACTTCCTAACAATGTGCCTATATCCTACCTTTCCTGGCATAAGTGTAAATCTCCAGTTCTTTTCCTGCTGCTCTCCTTTTGAACTCTATTATCTGGGCAGATTGAACTTATTTTAGTTTTTTGAAAGTGCAATACAATTAATCCTCATTATTGACAATAATTCTGTATTTGCAAATTCGCTTACTGGCTGACATTTATTTGTAATTCAGAAGTCAATACTCTGGTGTTTTCAAAGTCATTCACCAACATGCTCAGAGCAGTGAAAAACATTAGTCACCTGAAGTGCATGTTCCCAGCTGCAGATGAATGAGATGATGTCCTGTCTTCTGGTTTCAGCTCTCATACTGTAAACAAATGTCCTTTGTGTGGTCTATTTGGTGTGACTTTTTTGCACATTTGTGGTTTTTGTTAGTGACTTTGCTACTTAAAATAATTCTCAAACACAGTGCTGAAATGTTGCCTATCATTCCTGATACCGTTTAGCTGTGTCCCCACCCAAATCTCATCTTGAAGTATAATTCCCATAATCCCCACATATCATGGGTGGAACCCAGTAGGAGGTAATTGAGTCATGGGGGTGGTTACCTTTATGCTGCTCTTCTTATAATAGAGAGTGAGTTCTCATGAGATCTGATGGTTTTGTAAGAGGCTTTTCTCCCTTTGCTTGGCACTTCTCTTCCTGCCACTATATGACAAAGGATGTGTTTGCTTCCCCTTCCATCGTGATTATAAGTTTCCTCAGGCCTCGCCAGTCCTGCAGAATTGTGAGTCAATTAAAACTCTTTCCTTTGAAAATTACTCTCTCCAGGATATATCATTATTAGCAGCCTGAAAACAAACTAATACAATTCCTAAGAGCAAGAAGACTGTGATGCACCTTATGTAGGAAAAACTTGCGCTAGATAAGCCTTATTTAGGTATAAGTTATAGTACTGTTGTCTGAGTTCAATGTTAATGAATCAACTGTATATTTAAGTGTCTTTAAACAGAAACATGCATCAACTAAAGTTATGTATTGCTTGGTTAATGAAATATTGTGACCAGAGACTTGTAGGACCATACCTTTGTGTTTTCCCTAGTGGCAATGATTTAGTATTTGCTGATACAGTGTTCAAGGGGACTTTTTAGAACATCACTACTACAAATAACAAGAATCTTCTGTAAGTAAAATGATAATAATAACAATAGAAAGACAGCTAAAATTTACTGAGTTGTCAACTATGGACCAGGAACCATGTAAACAATTTATAGGCACTATGTTGTTTAATTCCCATTATTTTATTTAACTCGTGAGACATATTATTATTAACCCCATCTCTTAGATAAGTAACATTAATGTTAACACATAACACAAAATTTCATTAGAGAGAGAGTTACAGTATCTGACTGACACTGTAATTATTCATTACCTATAAGCCTTCTGTGAGAAGATGAGGGTATAGGGAGGAGGATTATGATTATCCTCAAAAGGAAAATGCCCTGATGGCCAATTAAAAAAAGATGGAACAAATAAATACACAACTTTCAAAGCATAATCTTATATTTCACTTAGAATTCTGTCCCAGAGCTCTGTTAATTGCAATTGCAGATACCTACATAGAGCTTCCTATTGAGTTGGGGAAGGGAGAGTTGGGAGCCAGGTTAGCCCAGAAAAAAATAGGCCAGTCCTTTCCTAAGATATATGAAGCCCACAAACAAACTTCAATTGATGAGACTTCACTTTTTAAATTCAAAACGGCCTGTTAATTTAAAGATATATGCTTCAATTTCAAATTATGAGGAGGTATGTTTCTTCTTTAAAAAATGAGGGAAATTGGCTCTAGGAAGGAGAAAGAAAGGAATCACAGTATTAAATCTCTGTGGAGATTAAGCAACATTTTTGTTGAAAGACAAAATAAAAGTCTTTGGTACCAAGAAGAACCAATCACTCAGAGAGAAAAGAAGTTGAATAGCTCTTGTTAACTTGACTTAGTAGATCTTGGTTTGAGGCCATCTCTGCTATTCTTGACTTAAAGAAAGAAAAGAATCCACTGACATTAAAAACTACTGTGGAAACTGTGGTCTTTGTTGCAATCCAACAGAGTAACAGGTCCCCCCCAAAAAGAGATGAAAACAAATGACTTCTCAATTGCATATTCTTTCTATAGAAATGGACAAAAATAAACAACATAAGAGTTTCATTAGAGGGCCTCAATACTCAGATCTAACACTGTTGAACATACAGAAAGAAGCAAACATTTTTACTGGTATTAGAAACATATTCGACAGAATTTAAAGTCCTGGATATTTTATGCTATTTAATTTATTTCTCAATTCTCTGCCATATTTTTTAACTCGTCAGAAGGATTTCCAAAAAACACATTCTAGTTTAGGTGCCTACCATTTCTTTTATCTAAAATTGTGTAATTTATATTATATTTTCAAATGTTTTGAGGCATTCATGATTGGGACTATTTCTACAGTTCATGCTGTCATACATTTGAAGAGAAGTACCTAACAGTAATATATGACAGGGATTCATCAACTGTTTATGAAATAAATGAATGAATGAGTGAATGAATGAATGAATTAGTATAGGAAGTTGTTTTCCTTAAACAAAAGTAATTCTGCTATGAATAATGTTAATTAATTAAAGCTTTTGTATTTAGCATTGGAACTATGTTGACTTGTATTGAGTGTATGTTGACTAAAATGTTATAGTCCTATTGGTAACACTTCACTGTTCAGAGTCTCTACAGAGTGAAAGTTCTATAAGCATGTGATGCTCAGTAACTTTCTTCCCTTTTCAGCTCCTCTCCTGGTGAACTCTTTTTGTTTCATTTGGTTTTTTAAGACAGGGAAGGTCTCGCTCTGTTGTCCGGGGTGGTACAGTGGCACAGCTGTGGCTCACTAAAGCCTCGATCTTCTGGGCTCAGACGATCCTTTCATCTCAACCTCCTGAGTATCCGGGACTATAGGTGGACATTTCAGTCCCTGGCAAATTTATTTTTAATTTTGTTTTTGGAGAGACAGGGTCTCACTATGTTGTTCAGGCTGGTCTCAAAATCGTGGCCTCAAGTGATCCTCCCGCCTCAGCCTCCCAAAGGTGCTTGGATTTCAGGTATGAGACTCCATGCCCGGCCTCCTCCTAGTAAATTGTTAATAAAGAATTAACCATTCTTTATTCAGACCTACACCACACCACTAGCAAGGAGAGCGAGATATAATTCTGGATTATTAGAAAGAGTTTAATTAAACTCTATGAAACTTGGAATGACATCAAATTTATTTTCAGTGAAATTTAGCTCTGGGTAAATTGTGAAAAAAGGGAAGCTTATTTTTAACCATTACCCTCCAGATTTCCATTTTATGTCCCAGAATCTGTTTCTTCCATTGCCTGCTTGCACTTGCCTTGATCCAGGCCCTTTAAAGGATGCATGAGCTACTGTCTAGAGGCAACTACATCGACAATAGCTCTTTATCTGGGCCTAATGTGAGCTGTCTTGTGCTCAAAACTCTTTCAGATTCTCCAGCATCTTCCCATCTATATCAAAACTTTCTTCTGAGTTCCATAGTGTTAAGATCCCATTCTCTGCTTTTCAAGGGGATTGCTCACTAGTCTGATGAACTCAGCCTCTTCTATGTGATATTCAGATGAATACATTTTGAAAGAAGTCTTCCCTTACCCCTTTGTAAAAGTGATTTTATTGAATAATAACATATAGTCAGAAAAAATGAATTAGTCATAAGTATATGATTCAATGAAGGTGAATACACACAAATAACCTGTACCCAAATTAAGGAACAGAACATTACCAACAGCCCTTTTCTAAGCACTATTGCCCCAAAAGTATGTATTATTCTAACTTCTCACAGCATATTGTCCATTTTTATACTTCACTTGAATTGAATTATATATACATAATATATATATATTTAATGATATATGTATATACTCTTTTGTGCCTGACTTCTTTTAGCACTATGCTTGTGAGATTCCTTTATATTGTTTCATGTGTTTGTGAGGAATTCTCATTGTGAATATAACATTCCATTGTGTGAATATTTCACAATTTAATTTATTCATTTTATTGTTAATTGGCATTTGGGTAGTTTTCTGTTTAAGGATATTATAAACAGTGCCATGAATATTCTTCACATGTTTTATTTGTTTGTTTATTTTGTTTAGTGTTTTGGTGAACTTAACATTGCATTTCCGGTGAATATATACATAGGAGTGCAATTGTCTGCTCATAGAGTACACGTATTTTCAGCTTTAGTAAAGATTTGCAAAACATTCAAAGTTTTCCAAGCTAGTTAACCAATATATACTCCCTGTAGCAGAATGTTAGTGTGTCTGTTTTTTCAAAATCCTCCCCAACACTTGTTATTGTTTGCCTTTTCCTTGTAGTTGTTTTTGTGTATATATAGTAATGTCTCACTATAATTTTAATTTGCTGATTGTTATTATGCTGATGGCAATGAAATTGAGCATTGTTCATGTGTTTCTTGGCTGTCAATGTACCTTCTTTTGAGGTTCCTCTTGAACACTTTTGTCTATTTTTCTATCATTGTCGTTTTCTGGCTAATTTATAGACATAATTATATTTGAGAAAGGAGCTTTAATGGTGAGAGGATGGTGGTAAGAAAGGTGTATAAAGCCTGGGAAAGATGTCGAGGAACATGGCTGTTTCTATTTCTAGGTACTTTCCTGTGTCTCAGCCTTACTGTGTACTTTTAGGTAACACAGGAACACGACTCCTGTCTTTAGCCACATACGTCATTTGGACCAATATCCTACCTAAGAACTGACATTGGTCATCCCCGTTGCACATTTATGTTTATTTTTTATCTTAAATTGGGACTGAGAAAAATCTGATTCGAAGTCAAGATTCTGCTGAGTTCGCATCAAATATCAAAATCCAACTGGAAAAAAATTGCAGAGAACTAGAAAAAGTGAGGGTAGAGTGGAATAAACATCTCAGCCTTAGCTGTCATGTCTCTTGGCCACGGATACCACTATGGTAATGTTATCCTATGTGAGTGGTCACAGTAACCAAAAGCACTGAAAGGCATCCAGAGGAATGAATTAGCCCACAGCATTTGGACCAGCTGGAGAAATTTTCCCAGCAGTGCTCCTCCAAAAAGAAGGCAAGCAGCAATACAGAGAATAACAATAATGCCAAACTATGAATGTTTTCAGCTGTATTTTCCATTTTTCTAAAACTTCTTACTTATTCATGGGCCTACTATATCTTCCTAGGTTGAAAACCAACTTTTAATTCAATTTGTATAATGGCTAGCACATTATACAAATACTTAGAAAGGTGCTTGCAGGAATGCCGATTAGTGATCATTGCAGTTCATCCTGATTTAATTAACCCCAGACTCCAGGTCTTTACGCTTATGTATTTTTTACATAGTACCATCAATTCCACGGCAATTTTTTTTTTTTTTTTTGGTTTTGGTTTTTGTCTGTTTTTCTGTTCTCTAATATTGTGAGCCCACCACTACCTGACCACAGTGAGCCACCTCCCAGAGTTTTTAAACATTTCATCCCCAGAGTCTCATGGACCTGGATTTGAATCTATGCTCTGTTTCCTACTTAGCAGAGTGAGTTGACTAAGTGACTGAACCTACCTAAGCCTTAGTTTCTTCACCTGTAAAGTGGGCTAAGGATAGCATCTATCTTTTAGAGTTGTCAGGTTTAAAAGAGATTAACCATGTAACTCATGGACTAAGCACAGAATCAAGTTGGCTAATATTGCTGCATACTTTACTATATACAAATTACAACACAGCTTTAACACATGGCCTTTATCTGTAAACTTTGCTAGAATTTTGGTAGTAGTATTCTTCATCTGCTTGTTCTTTAGTCATTGATCTTTTTAGAATCAGAACTTAGAAAAAGTAACTTTTTATCTCTACATTAGATTTAGAGAAGTCAATAAATCTATCTGTGCATCCTAATTAATAGGTGAGCAGAATTAATAAGAAAACTGCCTCACACGAGTTTCCAAGTGGCATAAATGTACATGAAATCCTTTAAGTACTCAAGGAATCAGAGAGGCAACATTTTACCAAAAATACCCAAGATGTAAACCTAAGCCAGCAATGGACTATAAACACAACAGGGTGTGGACTAAATATGTGTATTTTTATCCTTGTATTTCCCCTTTTTGTTCACTTTCCTCTCCTGGAGTCCTCAGCTGTCCTGCTGATCCTTCCTGGTTTCCATTTATCTTCACCATGACACTTCTCCCAGCCTTATCCTTCCCAGGCCAGTCAAACACTGTATTTCCCTATCTCACATCTTTATTGTATGATACAATCTTAAAATGTGACCCACTTTGATTTCACATTGGAAAGAGAAAAGTCCCATTGAGTTAGCTTTAAAGATTATGGAACCACCTGTCTAAAGATATGTTCATGAGAACAAGAAAATCTTGATTGGACTCAAAGGAACCAATTCTGAATGGTGGGATTTGGAGAATCCTTTACAGAACGGTAAGTGAGACCATCTGGGGAAAGTGCATTTTTTAATAGATCAAATCATTCAAGCTATCAATGACTATATAGCCCATGGCAATCCTAGTCCTGATTAAACATATCCACTTGCACATAAACATAGGTACACACACACACAGCATATTTTGTGTGAGTTTACTGAAATGCTAATACTTTTTCACTATCTGTAATTATGTCTGCTAACATGACTCCCGTCTCACCCTCCCCACCATGACTTGAAAGTTGTTAGGGAACACTATCTGAAAGACAGCCATATTTGCACACCCATGATAAGCTGGACCTGAAAAGTAATTATCCTGGATTAGCACAGGCCCTCTCTAATGTTAAATTAGCAGCCAGATCCAGGCATGCAGTTGCTTCCTGACCCTCAGTTACACTTCACAGAAAACCTGGAGAAATCTGAGTAGAGCAGTCCTTATGCTATTGGTTTAATTTACTTACCATTTATAGCCCTGGCCTCAGTTGGGAAACAGATTTATTTAGTCACTAAGAAATTGATCCAACCGAGGTACATATTAGGCAACAACTAAATGCTTATTCATTGGTTGGCAAACAAGCAACTTTAAAAGGTGAGAAGAGGAAAATTAACACTAATGCTGCAGTAGGCCTTAGAAAGAAATCACTGACCTGGATCCCCTTTTTCTGCATATCAGGAAACTGAACACACAGAGATTAAATGACAACAAATGGTGACAGAAGTGAAACTTATACCCAGAATTCTAGTGTAGTGCTCCTTCTATTATGATTGCTGGTCTGTGTGTCAAAGAGAAAATACTAAGGGCAAAAGACACAGTTCGATGCTAAAGCTATAAAACGTCATCACCAATCATTAGGAAGAACTGCATAGCTCATTGATAGATACATATCTTAAAATACATGTCACTCTTCTGACTCTGTGGCTGGATAATGTTTATAATAGCCTCAACTATTACACAGTTTCCATTTATGTATTTCATCTTTGCATCTCTATTTACCAAAAAAAAAAAAAAAACACCAAATTTATTTGTTTCACAGCTGGCTTACAATTGGATGATGAGATAAACCTAAATGTGATTTAGTGGCAGATAACCATAAAACAGTCATCACCCCCAGATTCACTTTGCTCTTTATGTATACCAGTAATACAACAACAACAACAACAAAAAGTTTGGAACAAAAGTTTCTCCGTGATCTAATTGGAGAATAGAAGAAGCTATCTAATAGTATTACAGAGAATGCCTACAGTGAGAAAATTGAGGGAATAAAACATGAAGTAATTTATCTAGTGTTAACACAAGGTTATTTATACTAAAGTAGTAAAGAAGAGCTTGAAAACTTGGGAACATGGTGGAAGTAACTTTGGATGACACATTGAAGTCAACCAATTTACATATTATTTATTCTTTTATGCTCTTTATTCTGCCTTTTGTAAAGCAGCAATTCATTGTCTGATGCCAGCACATTGCACTTAGTTTAGCACTGTTAACTGTATTAAACTTAGTTTAGATCTTAGTTTAGCACTTAGATCTGCTCACTGATTTAGAATTCATGGACTTCGATATTATGTTACTTTCCACTTTGATTCAAGGGTGCTAAAATTCTGCTATAAATCACTATTCAATTAAAAACTGATATATGTTAACCTTCTAGTAGGAAACAAAATTGAAGCATTGCAATCACTGAGAGAATATAGCCCTGCTGTCCTCTTGCACCCTTTAGAGAGGAAGTGAATCACTCCTAACCCACTCTCTTATAAATCAGACAATTCAGAGGACCAAGAGGCATTAGTCTTGCCTCTTCTAGGGAGGTTCACATTTTCCAGTGAACACGAGAGTGATCAGTCACAATCAGGCACAGATGGAATTCCCAGGGCATGTGCTCCCGGCTGCACTTAACCAGAACAACTTTTGCCCTTGTCCTGGGTATGCTACCATTCAAAATGACTGTATTAAAACTGAAGATGGTTAGAAATGAAATGGACAGAGTCAAAACAGGCTGCTTTCAAATGAGAGCAACCCAAAGCATGGAAATTATGGGTATGGGAAAAATGTTTTCTTGGTTTATTTGATTAACACTTTGCCACTGAGAAGAATTTTCCTTTGAGGTTTTTTTATTCTGGGTAGTTTTTAATGTAATTGGTTTAAGTGATACTTTACTTAAATATATCTTAAATCTGCCACTAACTATAAAATTTTCATGTTCAGTCCAATTGACTTCAAAGTTATCCAAAATGCTTATTCCCAAGTGACACCTATCAGTATCCAGCTGTGTTCTTGATGGAGACTGACATCTGAAACCAACGATTAAAGTTACCCAATGCCAGGACTCTTTAAAGACTAAAGGGCTTTACAGTACCTATCAAAGCAGCTCATAACCAACTTGTACCATTATTGCTTCTATAAGTGTGCTGGGAGGATTAATTTCTTGACACTCATTTAGTGTTATAGAAATAATAATCTGCAGAGCCAAAAGGTCATTCTTTGCCAAATCAGTACATTCAAAGTAGTAAATTTCAATGAAAAACTTAAAGTATCATTAAATATTTGGATATTTTATATGTATTCTCTAATCATCCTAGCCTCTTCTCTCATCTATATGACATCAATTAAGAGTTATTAAATTTAAAACTTGACCCAAAGTAGCATAAAAGCCAATTGTTTTATGAATACTGAGCCCTTAATAACTTTCACTTTGTACACACACACACACACACACACACACACACACACACACACAAAGAAGTACCCCCTCCCTCCCTCAAGAAACACTGCTATTCAGATTAAGGTATATCAGAGCAATACGGTTGTTCCATCATATAGAACTCTCAAAAGGTAAACAATCATGACTGCCCCAAAATACAGGAGCGGTGGCTTCAGGGAAACGTAAGAAAGTATCAACACTATCAAGTTCTAAATTTGAGATTGGATTCATTTATTTATGTAACAAACATTTACTTGTTTGTTACAAATAGGTTTTTTGGTACCTACTATGTACCAGGTCCTGAGCTAGTGTTAAATGACTATGGGTTATGGTTTCTGTCAAAAGAATTATTGGTAAAAGTGGGAAGTGGATATTCTTAGTTATGACTGCAACTAGAATCAGCATCTAACTACTGTATGTAACCCTACTTCCAGCTCCTTCTACCTTCTACTAATTGGGCAGCCCCCTTTCCAACTCCTCTTTCCCTTGACATGAAACCATAAAGATAAATTACCAGGACCACACAGAATAGATTAGAGAGATCTGAAGACACTTAATAATGAAATTGGGCAATGCAATTGTTGGACATAATGTATCATCTTTCATTACAGTTAAGGTGTTGAGTATCTGGCAGATGTCCAATATGATTCTCAATTACTGAAAAGTTTTTTGAGGGGACTGTAAAAAGTGTAATACACTTATGAATCTCACTTCCAAATTATAAACACAAAAATGACATAAATAGCATAAAAATCGCTGGAATAAGTGTTGAAATACAAACTAATTTGGACAAAGAACCACTCATTTTTTGGTATTGCTTTTGCTTTTTTTTTGTTTTAGGAGCTAAATTCTTTCTGTATCAAAGATTATATTTTAGATAATAGAACTGAAGGCTTTCTTTTGACATAGATACTAACTGATATCTAGCTGGAAAACAGAATAGGATAAATGGCACATTTAAGGTTTGGTATCAAACAGGGTACTGGAATAAAGAATAGACATACAATATTTTTGAGTATCTAAAGGGAGAAGTGTTCAATTAAGTATTTAACCTTTTAGGTGATATTAAGCCATTCTACTTTGTAAAATGCCAAGTAAACATTCAGAAGAATGTTTTAAGGTTGTGTGCATGAACAACTCTATGCAGGTGAATTTCAGGATATAAATTGAAAGGTAGACTTAGCAGAAAGTACCACAAACAATACTTTGGGATGTCTTCTAAATTATTGGTTACAACCCCAGAGAAATAGCTATTGTAATGAGATGCTTTCCTGAGGACATTGGCCCAAGACATTGGCCCAAGACTGGTGAAACGATCACAAAGTATTTTGCTACTTCTTGACATTGTTAAGAAATACATTAGAAACTTAAGAGAAACGGTTGCTATAGCCTTGCTCAGAATTATGGTTCACCTGCATCTAGAATGTGATAAGAGTTTTGGTGACCATACTTCATGAAAAATCTTAGGGGATTTGGGAAGATCCAAACAAAAGGCAATCGTCTTTAAGGAGTTTTATGTGTATTCATTTCTTTATTTTATACAACAGTTGAAGCTCTTCAGTTTCCTCAGAAGAAAGTTCCAGAGGCCTTGTTGTAAAAGTTAATCAAGTAATAAAGTCATGAGGAAGCATTTAAGAATATTACAATGAGGGAACAGTCTTTGCAAGAAAGGAAGATTTTTGAAAGTACAGATTAACTCATATATAAAAATGGGTTATTAATAAAAACTAGAATTCTGGGGTCAAATTAATAGGCAGAGAAGGTTGTTCTGTTTATTAGGCCATCTCAAATCTCAGGTTATATAGTAATTTTTAAAACAAGAGGAAATTCACAGATACTCATTTTCAAAATGGTGTGCAATCCTTGAGAATATAAAATTCTCATAAGTACTAAGTTGAATGATCCCTTATGAGTTTTAACTTGAAAATTTACTCGTATGTTACCACTACTTTAACAGATATACTGATGACATTAACATAATAGATTTAACGTTGAATGTTTTAGGAGATCTAAGTGAAATGTGGATTGAAAAAATATTATCTTTTATGTTTGGTCAAGAGAGGCACCAAGGTACAATCTGTAGACTTCATAACAAGTAGTAAAGTTAAACTAGGAGTTAATCTAACTAGTTACTCATAGTACACAGACCGGTGATAGCTATGAAAAGCGAACTTTTTCATATAAGCACACACTTCAAAGTTACAATGAAATGAAAAAGAAACTGGAGCAAGTTTTTATTTGTTTTGAAATACAACCCTCAATGAGGCATTGTTTGCACATTGAACTAAATGTATAAACAGTGCTGTTGTGGGTTTAATTTGTGAAATGTGTGTGAGCTTTGATGAGCTGCAATGTTTGCTATTTGGAAATAGAAAACTACTTTTAATTTTACTCATCTGAGAATTGACCCAAACATATAGCCTGTGTAAGAGTAAATGAGGCCCAGATTAAAATGGCATTAAAAAGCTTATACTAAGGAGAAACAAAACACAGCTTATTGCAGAATTGGAAACTACTGGTTTTAGCAACCGACTGGATGAACAGGGCCAAGGAATAAATGCACTTATTTCTAACTTTAGTGACTGGCACCCATTAATATAAAGGAACTTAGGTAGAGGAGTATCTTGTCTTGGGGAGGGTGGAGACAGACAACCATTCCTGTTTTTGTTATATTGAATTGTACATATTTCTAAGCATAAATAGTCTTCATGATCTCAGGCCAGGTCCAAATGACACCTCCTTCATTCCTTCAGCTGGAAGCAAATTCTCTCTGCTCTGAACTAAAACAACATGTTTGTCAATGTTTCTCTTTAGGAGCTCAACACTTTCTCCCCCATGTAATGACAATTTTTAAATGTCCAATTTTCTGCTCTAGATTAAGAGTTTCTGGAAGACAGGCACTATGCGTGATTCATCTTTGTACTTCCTTATTTCAAATAAAGCATCCTTGAATGCTAAGAGCAGAATGCTAAGGAGTATCCACCTTTAAATGGCCAGAGAGGATTTAAGTAAAAAGACAAAGAAAGTGTGGTCAGGAAGCTGGAGTTGACTGAGGCCAGAGCAGACCCACAGAAGCCAAAGGAGAAGAAAATTCCAGCATGAGGTTTGTCAGCAAAGAACTGGTCCTCAAGTAGGAGAACTGAGAAAAGAATTTGCCAGGGAAAGAAGAGAGAAATTTGATATCCTGAAACCCAGGATGGAAACTAGGAAATGCATTGCCACCAGGTCCTCCAGTTCCTCTGGACTGGTGTCCCAGGTGGCTTCCTCCCTGGCAGTTAAAAACAACTTTTTGGTAATAGGGCCAATTTTGGGGAAAAAAGTATTAGATGTTTATGGGTTTCTTTTTTTATAAATTCAAAATTAAAATAGCTTCCTTGACTCTCATGGGGACAAATAATCTATTTTTATAATTTAGATTGCCTGCTGATTTGTTTTTGTTTTCTTTTTCTTTTTCTCTCAGAGGTTTTATTCCAAGATATGTTAGTTCCAAATAGTCCAAATTCACTTGATAACTCATATGAGGGAGATTGTAAATGTGAACATTCTCAAGGGATGCTCCTAGTGTAGGTAGATGAGGTAGCCATAGGTGTCAGTTGCTGTTAGTCCCTTGTCTCTACCCTTGGTGATGATGCATGGGCTTTGCAGTGCATCATGGGTTATGGGTGGTATGATGGTGGCAGATGTTGACACTCCAAGAGCAGACAGAGCATGGCAATACAGGGACTCAAGGCAGGGAGTTTTCGTATTTGGAGTGCCTGGACTCAGATGGTGGAGCTGGCATTTGCAGAGGAGTTTTGCATTTCCTCTGTTCTTGTAGACAGAGGGAGAAAGAGGTCTGTAAGGGACTTGTAAATTTATTCTTAGGTGTGCGGCAACTATAGGGTATATAATCAGAGGAAATTTTAAGCTTTAAAAGTAGGTGTAGAAGGTGAGGCTTTGGAAACCAGGAAACTGCTATTCCAGATGCCAGCAGGTAGAGTCCTCTAGGGCAGGAGCTCAGACTGGCCAAGTGGCAACACAGTCCCCCTTGGGAAGGGTGTCCCCATTCTCTCACTCTTGGATACCTGGGTAGACCACTGCTTATCTGAACATTAATGAGAAAGAAAAATGCTACACCAGTGTAACCACTCAAATACTCAGGTGAGGCAGAACTGAGGAGCAATAAAACAATGGCCTCCCTAATTTCATCTCACATATGTATATATCACTTTATAAATTAAAAAGTCTCATTTCGTCTTGAAATAGCGTCTTTAGGGATCATCTTCTCATTTCAGATGGGTAGCTATGGCTCACTTTAAGTTAAATCGCGTTAGCAAGACACTGCAGCTGGAATGAGTTCACTTGGTTCAACACAATAATAATGAGTACTTATTATGTCTCCAGCCCTAGGCAAAGCACTGTAAATAGAGAGAGGAATTAAAGGCAGCCAACCCTAATCCTTCCTGTCTTAGTCTGTTTTGTGTTGCTGTAACAGAATAGCTGAGACTGTGTAATTTATAAAGAAAGGAAATTCACTTCTTACTGTTCTAGAGGCTGGGAAGTCCAAGAGCATGGCAGCAGAATCTGGTTGGCTACTGCTGACAGCCTTCTTGCTGTATCATAACCCTGGTGGAGGGCATCACATGACAAGAGGGCAAGAGTGTGCTTGTTAGCTCAGGTCTCTCTTTCTCTTCTTATAAAGCCACCAGCCCCATCATGGGGGGCCTCACACTTATAATCTGATCTTATCCTAATTATCTTCCAGAGAACCCATTGCCAATCAACATAGGAATTTGGGGATTAAATTTCCTACACATGAAATTTGGGGATACACATCAAACCATAGCATTCTGCTTCTGACCCCCAAAATTCATGCGTTTCTCACACATAAAATACGTTCATTTCATCCCCATAGATCCGAAGTCTTAATTCATTCCAGCATCAACTCAAAAGTCCAAAGTCCAAAGTCTGATCTGTGAGCTTGTGAAATCAAGACAAATCATCTAGTTTCAAGACATAATGGTGGAACAGGCATAGGGTACACATTCCTATTTGAAAAGCAAGAAATTAGCCAGAAGAAAGAAATAACAGGCCCCAAGTAAGTTTGAAAACAAGCAGAGCAGACATTAAATTTTTAAGCTGAAAATAATTCAGCCTTAAATGAATTATTTGACCCCATGTGCTACTTCCTGGACACACTGAGGCTGGGGGTATGTCCTTAATGCATCAGGCCACCCCACTCCTGTGACTTTGCTGGGCTCAGCCCACACGACTGCTTTCACAGATTGGAATCACACACTGATTCCTGAAACTTTCCTAGACAGGCAAGCATTGAATATTTGCCAGTGGCCCCACAGTTCTGGGGGCTTGAGGGTGGCTCCAACTCTGACCCTACACCTCCACTCATCATTGCCTTTTTGAGGTCTCTCAGTATGCTCTGCCCCTGTGACAAGTCTCTGCTTGGGCACCCGGGCTTTTGTATACATCCTTGAAATCAAGGTGGAGACTACTATGGCCCCACAGCTCTTGCATTCTGCACACCTGCAGAATTAGCATCATGTGGACACTGCCAAGTGTTACTCCTTATACCCTCTGAAGCAGTGGTATGAGCTGCATCTAGGCCAGTGGTATGAGCTGCATCTGGGTAGCAGGAGCTCTGAGCTCATCCTGAGAAACTATTCTGCCCTTGTTGGCCTCTGGGCTCTCTGGTAGGAAGGGCAGCTTTAAAGATCTCTGAAATACATTTGGGCTCTTTCTCCCATTGTCCTCATGAATAGCCTCTGGCTCCCTTCTAGCAGTCTTAATTATTTTGTTTGTTTGTTTGTTTGAGGTGGAGTCTAGCTCTGTCATCCAGGCTGGAGTGCAGTGGTGAAATCTCAGCTCACCACAACCTCCACCTCCCAGGTTCAAGTGATTCTCCTGCCTCAGCTTCTTGAGTAGCTGGGATTACAGATGCCCACCAGCATGCCTGGCTAATTTTTGTATTTTTAGTAGAGACAGGGTTTCACCATGTTGCCCAGGCTGGTTTCGAATTCCTGACCTCAAGTGATTTTCTCGTCTCAGCCTCCCAAAGTGCTGGGATTACAGGCATGAGCCACTGTGCCCAGCCCTCTAATTGTTTTTTATATTTTGAGGCTGCAAATTTTCCAGATTTGTATGTCATTCTTCACCCTTCATTATAAATTCTGTCCTTAAACCATCTATTTGCTCTGAATCTCATTGTAAGTGGCCAAAAGTCACTATGCAGCATCTTGAACATTTTGCTGCTTAGAAATTTCTTCTGCCCGAAATCCTAGTGCATTGCTTTTAAGTTCCACCTTCCATAATGCCCCAGAACATGAACACAATACAGTAAATGTCTTAACTACTTTATAGCAAGGATGACCTTTGCTCCAGTTTTCAATACTTTGTTCCCTGGTTCCATCTGAGGTCATGTCAGAATTGCCTTTATTGTTCATACTTCTAGGACCATTCTGGTCATGATAATTTAAGTAATCTCTAAGAAGTTCCAGAATTTCTCCAGTCTTCTTTTATTCTGAACCCTCATCAGAATCTCCTTTAATGCTCCATTCACAACAACATAAGCTTTTTATAGCCTGCTCCTCCAAACTCTTTCATCCTCTGTCCATTACCTAGTTTCAAAAACACTTCCACATTTTCATGTATTCATTATTAGCAATGGACCCACTTCTCAGTACCAATTTTCTGCCTTACTTTGCTCTAACAGAATACCTAAGGCTGGGTAATTTATTAAGAAAAAATGTTATTTGGATCACTGTTCTGGAGTCTGGGAAGTCCAAGAGAATGGCACAAGTATCTGGTTGGCTTCTGCTAAGGGCCTTCTTACTGCCTCATAACATGGCGGAGGACATTCATTGACAAAGAGGGCAAGAGTGTACTTGTCAACTCAGGTTTCTCTTTTTCTTCTTATAGTGTCACTAGTCCCATCATAGGAGCCCCACCCTAATAACCATATCTAATCCTAATTATCTCCCAAAGGACCCACCTCTAATCAACATACGAATATGGAATTTAAGTCTCCAATATATGAAACTTGAGGCACACATGCAAACCATAGTACTTTCCCTCTGCCTTTTTCTAATCCAGTCATCTCTCTTGTAGATGTAAAGCTTTCTGTCTCAGTGGATTGTGCTCAAGCTCCCCTCTGGGCCACACCCCCCAATCTTTCTATTTTCTCTTTTGAACTTAAAGACTGCTTTTGATATTATATTATAAAGTTGAAATTGCTTATCACAGATCTCAAATTATAGTACATAAGCAGACCCCTTCATCTCTGCTAATGTGGAATAGTAAAAAACAAAACATGGAATTGTAGAATACAAAAGAGAGACAATGAGCTTAGAGGTATAGCAAATTGCCCAAAGTGCTACATGAGTTGGCATTCTCTCGAAACAAATTAAATACCAGAGAAGGTTTCTCATCACACTAAATGTTTGCTGCTGTATTGGAATTGGATTATAAACTGGAGAATTTAGACATCCTTCACTTAAGCATCTATTTTTTTTTTAAAGAAGGACCGGCAAGAAGGTCCTTACCAGATGCAGCCCCTTGATCTTGGATTTCTCAGCCCTTGTAATAAATAAATTACTTTATAAATTACCAAGTTTCAAGTATACTTTTATAAGCAACAGAAAATGGACTAAAACAGATGAGAGGATGCGGAGTATGTTCAGCTTGAGATGCTACCTTGACCTGCAAGTGAAGATAACCAGGATTCTGGGAAGGACATTCATGTTCTTAAGCCACCAATTTAGAGGTGAAAGAAGAGATTACAGGATGAATCAAAGGAGACAGCATTGTGAAGAAAGAGAAGAGAACCTGTGTCTAAGTCCATTTTTGAGTGTCATTAAGTAAAAAGAGTCTAGGGGCACTGGCTCAAGCCTATAATCCCAGCACTTTGGGAGGCCAAGATGGGAGGATTGCTTAAGAGCAGCAGTTTGAGACCACAACAGACAGCAGAGTGGAACCCTGTCTCAGGGAAAAAAAAAAAAAAAAAAAGCCAGGTGTGGTGGCACGTGCCTGTAATCCCAGCTATTTAGGAGGCTGTCCAAGAGGTTGAGGCTGCAGTGAGTTGTGATTCTGCCATTGCACTCCAGCCTGCATGACAGTGAGACTCTGTCTCAAAAAATAAAAATAAAAAGACAGAAAGAAATGAAAGAAGAAGAAAGAAGAATCTCTTTAGAATCTCAAATAACAGCAGTCATAGGGAATTGTGAAAGTTGAAAAGGGAATTAACAGAAGACTACTGTCAATAATATCAAATGCTTCTTGGACATCAAAGATGTTGAAGATTCAGGAATGACTTATAGGGGATCATTGATGATACCTCAAAGAGAGTAGTCTCAGTAAAGGAACAGGAGCAGAAGTAAAATTTCTAGGATTAGGAAGAGTCACAAAGTAGATGCACTGAGGGCTGATCACTTTTTTTGAGAAAGTTGGTGGTGGAATAAAGGAATCAGGTGAACAGGAAAAGTCATTTTAAGGTGTGTTGGGGGTGCTGAGAATATATGCTCAAAATAGAAAAACATTGAAGAAATTGTTTCCAAGTGTACTATTAAATATGGTGGAAAGAAGACACATTGAAAAGCTTTCATTATACTTTTCATTGATATTATAATATTCTTATTCAGAAGCATTCAGTACAAGTAGATTGTTGCAATTTATCAGTGTTCCTAACTTTAAGATTTTATGCAATTGGTCCTAGAGTTAACCATGCCAAATGTATTACGTTAGAAGCATCAAATCAATTTAATTGTCTACCATAAAGTCAAATTCCTCCTTCCACCAGTCATTGAATTGTATATGTGGAGACTTTCCAATCATAACTAGTGGACATGGGATATTATGAAAAGAAGTTAATTAAATCTTTCCTATTTTGAAATGTGGGTGACTATATGCCATTGAATTCAAAGGGACAAGAAAGTAATATTGTTCATATTTTGACTATTATTAATATTTTAAAATGTTCATTCAAGTTACTTGGGAACTCTGAATTGATTAGTATGCCAAGAAAAATATTGTGTGAAGTGAAAATAGAAAAAGAAATTACATGTAAGTTGTTAGACTATGAAAGTAGCATACGTTGGTAGGAATTCAAAGTGAGGCAAAAATATAATGCAACCAAAGAAAAAAAATTTGGACTCATTCTAATATGTTAATGAGACCACACCTAGAACAATGCATTCAATGTGGGATACTGCTAACAAAAATGAACATCTAGGAAACTGGAAATAGTTCAGAGACAAGCAATAAGAATGATTACGGGTTTGTAAAGACTGAACTGCCACAAGATTAAAAGGCCTTATATTTGTTTAACGTGGCTAACATGACTTAAAAGTGAGCATGATATCTGTTTATAAACATCTGAGAGCAGAGTGTAAGCATGGAAGAAGGAGTAGAGTTGCCTAATATGCTACTAAACTGATTCAACTGGAGAGAATTTTCAAGAGAAAATCTAAAAGTAAATATAATGAACTTGTCTCCCAGAAAATGTGCATTTCCTTTCTTTTAGAGGCCCTGCCAAGAATGAGGAAATTTAGCAGGTCCCCTGAAGATTTGATTTCTTCACTTTCACAAACTAGTAGAAACCTTTTTAAGCTTCATCTGTCTGCACAAAATTACTCAGAAAGTGTGTTTATTTATAGATTTTAGAAAACCGGCAGCATAGGACTTGGGCAATCATATTTTATCTTCATTCATTCTTGTAGTCTGTCATCAGTAGAGAGGCAGATTAAAAGACTGTTCAACCTTGTTCATATTAAGGTTGGTCTTTAAAACTTCATACTTCCAAAGCTCAAATGGTTTGGCTTAGAATTTACTAAGAAACAACTGAATTATTGTATTTTTGAAAAATTGTGTATACTTCCAGCTGGAGTTCATAGATATACCAAAAGGTGCTCAAGAGATTTACTTTGGGATTACTTCTATAAGCATCCAGTCCTCTGCATTCTTTTTTGATAAATTTAGTGTCTTATACCATTTTTTTAGCCTAAAATCTGTTCTTACTAAAGTAATGACCTGGTTTTCCCCTTAAGGTTGCTTTTAAATGACATTAAAACAAAAATTATGTTTTGGATTATGAGCTCCTTGAGTGCTGTGTTTGTTTAATTTGACTTACACAAAATCTAATGCCAAAACAGTGCCATGCACATTTGAAAAATAAACAAATAGTAAATGGTAACTGCAGAGGCATCCCATTCCAGAGGAATTGGTTAAGGGAATTGCTAATAAGTGAATCTCATATTTCCACTGATTTACACAATAAAGTATTATATTTTTTATCTCTCCACTGCTCCCAAAACACATCCCTTTTCAGACTGAGTTGAACATGTACGAATATTCTGAGAGCCTGACTCATGTCATGCAGGGCCCGCTGGCGTTTTTGAATCACTTCAAGAATCTGGCAGCAGGTATCTGACTTCAGTTTCCCCCACGTGTCCTTTTAGGCCCTTTGCGTTTCTTCCATTGTTCTACTTTCCTTCTCTTCTTTATTGTCTGTACTGTATTGCACTACTGGGCTAATAGATGCTGGGGAAGGGTAATGAGTAACTGGTACAATATTTCAGGAAAGTGATTTGCTTTTTAATTGTGTACTTACGAATTGTTTGCATTTTACCACAAATAAGATAGTAAGCAAAACAATAAATAATACATGAATTTTAAAAATATGCCTCAACTTCAGAGACTTCAAGTATACTTTAGACAAGAAAAGCAATAATTAAATAAGCACAGAATTTAAAAAGCAATACCTCAAAGTAACTTGGACTCAACAATTTTGTTCCGGTAATGAAAAGGGGAGGCTTGAAAATATCTCTTGGAGACCCTGAGGGACATATGGAATGTAATTCTTTAAACCAATGTTTCTCAAACTGTATGTGAGATAATTTTAGGTGGTACACGAGAAATAACTTTTATTTCTACAATATGGCTTCCTTTGCAAGATCATCTTCTATTCATGGCGGGTTTTATTAGTTTTCCATTTATGGTGACTATAAAAAAGTCCTTTATCAGATAAACTTACTTAATAAAAATAGGTTATTTAAAGATACATATAAGTCAATAATATTATAGGTGATATGGCTATAATTATAAAAGTGATATTCAATGTAAATGCTGGAAATAAGGCTCATTTAAGCAAACAATACATTTTTGCCTTTATAACCCTAAAATTCTGTTTCCTATGTTAACCTTATTTCAAATGTGGACTGAAAATTGACGTTTTATCTGACACCTAGTGGTGTCCATGTTAATATATGTATATTTAAGACAACTATTAGAAGGTAGTAATATAAAGTCAAATAACTAATATATTATTCTGGATTTTAAAAATAATTTCTGTACATGTATTCTTATCTAGATATATAAAAAACCATGCAGGAGCAAAGTGACCTTGAAAGCAAGGTCAGTGGAACTGAAAAATCTGACTTTAGAAGGGTACAAAGAAACATGCTAAGAAAACCCACCCTATATTTATGCTAAAGTATGAATTTTTATTTTATTCAAATTATGCATCTCCCACCTTTATTTATAGGTGAAACTAGCACATAATGTTTTATGCCAAAATGAAATTCAAAATGTTGTTGCCTTTTTGGACAGTATTAAATTAATCATTGTACTTAATCCTTACATGATATTTGCTATAGCCACAGAACATTCTTAGACACTATGGTTCACAAAACATTTAAATTGTACATTTGGCTTGTAACATATTACACATTAAAAAGAATTACTATTTTTCTGAATACGATTAATACTAATAATAATACCACAGTGACTAAGAATATGGACTTAAATAAAGGCTGGCTTGAAACTCAGGTCTACCAATTAGTAGCAAGCTTCTAAAAATTCTGAGTCCTTAGTTTTCTCACATGTGAAATGGAGAAAATAAACTTACAAAATTAATTAAATCTGTCCATTGATATTTTTCTCTCCAGTGTATATTAACTGGCGTTCCTCGTTAGGCCAGACTGTGCTCTCAACCATGCTCCAAATCCCCTTTGTGCCAACCCCACTGCCAGAACCCTTTCTACCTTGAGAACCAGAAAAGGAAACATTATGCCTGGCAATGCCTACACCCTCCAAAATAAATCTGCAGGAAAGAACACCCAGTAAGTGATGAGAGCAGCAACGACTGCCTTTATTATTCTAAATTTACAACACCACCTTTTCTAGAGCCTCTTAAGCATTGTAGATAATTCCCCACTCATTAAAAAATAAATTGTAACCATAAGTATTCAGTGTTGATACTGCTTTTGAATTGGACCGTGCTCATGTCAGTTGCAGAAGACCAACCTAAAGTAGAGGATGAAATCTTTTTTCTGAACTTTTTTTCAGAACGTAACTTAGTGAATATATTAAAACTAAACTTCCTTTGAATGGGAATAATTTCTATGAATTAATCTATAATCTCTTAGACCACACCTAAAGTGATGTAGACGTTGTTGTATCATAGGCTTTGTAATTAGAGACCACTGGATTTGTCTTTGGAAAAGTCACTCATGATTCTTTGGGCTTTGGTTTCCTCATCTTTTATACCGGCTTAATAATGACCACGGTAGAGTTGCCATGGAAATTAAATGAACTCATGCACCATAAGTGACCAATACAATGACTGACACTCAGTGATTTATCAATAAATTAAAACATTTATTATCAATATGACAAAGAAGGTGACGCTAAAATAGACAATAGGTTTTTGGAAGAAGTGATTAAATGGATGCGAAATTTATGGATTATTTATTCCGTGCTACCACTGCTGTGTCCCCTGGTTGTGGTATACACACGTGTGCATATAGAATCGTAAATCCTATGTGGGCGCGTAATGCATGCGCAGAAGGCTTAGGCACGAAATGTCATTTCAGCAATGTGCCTAGGGAAGCTCTGACGCCGCCTTGGAAGTAAGTCGTTGCTGCTTGACCTTTGGGTGTCTGGGAGGGATGCCTATACCTGCACCCAGCACTGGAAGGGGCCCAGGCCCTTCCCAGCACAGCCTATCCCCAGACTGCTTAGTCCTTCATAACATATATCTCCACGGAAAAGGGTATTTCCTCCCGTCAGAAAAAGCGCCCCAGTCTGGTCTGGGTTGGTTTTTATTTCACGTTGTTGCAAGTAGGCGAAGTCCCTTCTGTCTCCTCCCTTGGGGTAAGTGGAATGGAGTCCGGCAGGGGGCCCGCAGTGGCCTGCACAGGGGAACTGGGTAGCAAGAGAGTTCCAGGCAATTCCGGGGGCTGCCACACAGAAGCAGGTGGGGATCGACAGTGGCTCTCTCACCCAGCGAGGAGAGCGCGGTCGCGGTTCCCTCCCCTCAGCCTGGAGACTGCAGCCGCTCGAGTCCGCCCGGGTGGGGGCGGGGTGGGGGCGGCGCGGAGGGCACGGAGATTACGGCGGCGCCACCCGAGACATCCAGGGCCCCGAGGCCCTGGGCGGTCCCCACGCGAGATCGCAAACCATGACAATAGGCAGTCACCCGAGGTCGAATAAAAACGGAGTGGGTCCCCCGCTCACCGCCGTCCCCCGCGTCCCTGGCGGCCTGCCCCGAGGCCCCCGGCGGCCTCCAGTGCCCGCAGTAGCCGGCGACGACGTCGCCCCCGCCCCACCTCCGTGCGCAAGTGCGAGGCTGCCCGCAGCGCGGCGCACGCTCCGGCCGCTCCCGGCTTCCGCGCAAAACTTCCATCCTGTCCACGTGAAGTTGTCGCTGCCTTAGAGAGGGGGAAAGAGCTGCGGGAAAAGCTAGGTAGTGACGACTGCGGCGGCTGGGCGCGCTCTCTCTTTTTCTTTTCTTCTCCTTTCCCCCCTGTCGCAGTCCGGAGTTTTGGCTCCTCTCCTTTCCTCCTCCCCCTCGGAGCCGGCTTCTCCCCCCGCCCCGCTTCTCCCCTGCTTGTGTACGCTATTTGTTGTGGGGCGGCCGAAGGGGATGTCCTGTTTTCACCAGAGGCACAGCGCGAAGGGGAAACTTCGACACTGGAAGGAACGAGAATAAATACTTAATTACGGACGCACGGAACCGCGGCTGGGACAGATACTTCGGGAACCCGAGGCGGACCGGGCGACGAGGTGAGTGTCCCCTTCTTCAAACTCCCGCCCCAGGGCTCCCGGGGGTCCTGAGTTTGGAGAACCCCCAAACTTTCCGGGAAAGTGCGCGAGGTTCTGCCGGGGACGCCGAGCGATGGGGACTGAGGACGCGCAGCTGGACGGTGCGTGGGCGCCTGCGTCCCCGGGGGGCACTTGGAGGCCGGGTGCCCCACGCCTAAGGGCCCGGGCCCCTCGGACCGCAGCGGTGCTTTCTGCCCTGGAAGACGTCCCCACGTCCCAAGGGTCCCTTCCGAGCCTGCCTGTCCCTTCCGGGGTCGGCGCGGAGCCTGCGCGTAACGGCGTTCATCCAGCAGTCCAGCGCGCGGCTTCTACCTGCACCCCGCCTCCACCTGGCAGAGGCGCGCGCATCGGGGTCTCCCCCACATCTTTCTTATGACGTGTATTACTTTCTGATGACCCCCTAGATGGTCCAGGCGCGAGGATGCTGACCTAGAGTCCTTCGGAGGATCACAGGCGCCTGGGCTTTCCCGGTGCCGGGTGCGTGTGTACTTTAAAGGCTCGCGTTCTAATCTCCAGGCACTGTGATCGGGCTTTTCAACTGCGGCGATCCCACTTTAATAGTTTTTATGTGGCGTGGACTGAATGTCTCCTGCAGTTTGCCAGGGTCGGTGAAATTAGAAGCGCCTTGTCAGAGCAGTCGCGTTCATTGGCTCGAGTAGCGGGTGCCATGGAAGGCTTATAACTTCTCCAAAGGAAGGGACCTGGCTGAGGAGAGCAGGTTTTTCTCCCCTTCCAAGCCTGCTGGGTCTGGGGAGGCTTTGGGACTTGAAATGATTCGGATTTTTAGCGTGTTGAAGCGGAGTTTGGAAGTAGACGTGTGTGTGCTTGTTTTATTCTGCGCCGCACAGCAACCCGAACTTTCGTTTGGTAGCACTTGAAAGAGTTTTCTCCCTTTGTCTGCGAGATTCTGGACAGTTCGGAGCGATTAGGGAATTTGCGGACCGAGTCGGGTGGCAGAGCTGGGGCGAAAGCGGAGAGCGCAATTTAATTTTTGTCATCTCTTCCCTGCTTGGGGGCACAGTGTCTCCCTTCACCACCACCCCTCTTTCTCCTTCCTATGAAGACAACGGGTTTGCGCCTGGGGTGAGAGTGTGTGCGGGAGGGTGGTGTGGAAACTGTCCTCTCTCACCGCGTCCCCTGCGCTTTCCCCGCCATCCCGAGCGGGCCTAGAGAGTCATTCATGAATCTTAACCTGAGGGCAGGGGAGGAAGGTGCAGGTCCCTTTGCCCTTTCTGCCAAGGTGCAGAATAGCGCCCGGGCGTGTGTTTTGGTTCCAGAGCAGTTCCACGTGGAGCAACTCCGTGTGCGTGTGTGTTGTGTACTTGATCTGTGAGGAGGTAACAGGAGTCTGGTGTTCAAACCCAGTGGGCCGTTGGCCATTAGTTTGCTTTCCTGGCTGTCATTACAGACACTTCCAAAATCTGATACCTAAGAGAACCAACAGGTTAGGTTTCACATTAAGAGCTCATACTTAACAGTTTTCTTTCTCCCTTACCCCTTTTGGCTTGGCACCCTGGGATCAACGTAATTGTTGGAGCGAAATACATCTCCTGGAATATGGCATTTTGTTCCTCTTCTCATCTGCAGCCACTTTGTGAACCCTCGGGTGTTTGTCAGTTTCAGTGCGGGCTCCTGCGGGATTTAGGTGGGAGTCTTAGGAGCGTTTAACAACCGCGGGCTCCCCATCAACAGCTTCTGAAGTTTCACTTACACGTAGGTGACTGACAGGATTGAAAGTTGACGATGGTTTTTTTGTTTGTTTGTTGTGTTGTTTTTGTTTTGAAAACCTTAGGGAAAGGATTGCACTTGAATTCCTTTCCCGGGTACAGTTTGGTTTCAAGTAGAATGAGTGCCTCTTTTTTTTTTTTTTTTTTTTTGGTCTTTTAAAATGTTATTGGCAAGCTTAAACCTGAAGAACCAAAAACTAGAGGGGGCAGGGAGAGAATCCCCCCCAAAAATATTTGATACGTCATATGGAGCGTTTTAGGAGACTGCATTCAAAGACGTTTGTGTATTTTTAAAAATAGCATTATCCCAAGAAACAAAAAGCAATAGTAACAAGAGACGAACTGTTTTGTGTCGAGCAAGACTGCCAGAATCTGATTTTTATGGCAACAATATCGAAAGCAGATATAACTACACCCACATTTATTGTTATAAACCGTAAAAATAGTTTGTTCCACCTGATTAAAAGTTGTAAGTCATTCAAAGTTAAACCAGTATTTAGAAATGACTGTACAAGAATGTTAAAACCTTTGACAGCTACAGTTTTGAAAGCAACATAATTAGATTTGTTGAAAACGGCTCCTTTCTTTGATTATTAGGGATATGTACTTGTCTTTCATAAGAAGTAAAGGTCTAAAATCAATATGGTTTTCAAAACTGTGTTTTTCTTTGTAAATTTCCTGAAAATAGTATGTTTCAATATTTAAAGATCATTGTAACTACAGGTTGGTTCACAATTATAGCTAAAATAAGATTTATTCAGTTATTTTCTTTTTATTAGTATTTATTGAATATTTGAAATTGAATTTCTCATTTCCAAAATAAAACGTTTCACATATATGTATGTATTCACAATTAACCTTTCTTTTAAGTAGTATGTTTAAGTTTTAAAATTTTAAAAATCTTAAGATTTGTATAAAAAGGAGTGATTGTATAAAAAGGAATAATCATTATTATTAATTGTTAAGAAAAATAGATGCTGAATTTCAGAGGGTTTCTGGAAGCTGGAGAAAAAAATTGTCTGCATAGAAGTTTCTTTTTTGAGGGGTGACTTTCAGATGAGTTATTGTCATTTTGCTATATATTTTTTTTCTTTTGATAAGCCTCTTTGGGTTAAAAAAAAAAAAAGAAAAACAAGTTCTCCATTTCTAAGAGTTTCCTTTTTATTTATGTTGTACTTTGGGGTGTAAATAAATTTTACATAGCCACGGGAAATAGAGTATCCAATTTCATGTTTTCAATCTCTGTTGCAAGCTCTAAATGACTGATGTTGTGTCTAAAAATATATTTATATGGCTTGATATTTCATTTTTAAATTTTATGCATTGGAGTTAGATTATTTAGAATATTTAGAAAGGTAGAATATAACCATGACAATTGTTATAAAAAGTTAGAATGTTAGGAAGTTCACATTCTGACTTTCAAATAATCAAACTTATTTTGCCCCACAAAACCTCACAGGTTTTATACAGATTTCGAAAAGAGGGGAGATAATCTTTTTCAATACTTAGTTAAGTGTTAAGTAATTTAAGAATGCGAGTATTTATGGTGCTTTCTCATTATCATTTTTTTCTATTAGGTAAATGCAAGAACACTGGACATTCAGTAAAAACAGGCCCCTGTTTATAAGGAGTTTATTCACCATAGTTCTGTATTGCAGCTGCTGATCATATTTCATGGAGCTGTTAAAGCACTTAAAACCTAAAATTAGGTACTGTCTGGTTGTAAATATTTCAGATCACTCATTTAAGAAATAAATAGAAAAGCGTGCTGTCAAAAGTAGGAAACGTTTTGAATCCTCTCATTGAAGAGCTGAACAAACCTCTATCAAAACACCTTCTTCTTTTTTTCAGTGAGAATATAATCTTGACAGTTTCTTTTTCCAAATGGATATTATTCTTACATGAACTAAATGCTAAACTCTTATAATGTGTCTCCCTGTAGAGTATCTTAAACTAATTATATTCAGAAATACAGTTGGGGGATTTTATTACAATGGTTACTAGGTGAAGGAAATCAACACCGGGGGAATGGGGTGGCACTGCAGTGTACCTGCTTCTCTCATGAATTTTTCCTGCTAAACTAAGAAATGACATGCTGTTTCAGGCATTTGCTTTGGAGATGGTTGAGATGCAATATGTGTAATACTGCATCTTATAGTTAGATGTGTTTTAATGAAGGGGACACTGCATATTCATTAAAATAATTTTTGGAGCCAAACTTGGCGTCATTTAGCTTGAACTTAAGTGGAAGAAAATGAGCAAGAGTTACACATTCAAAAGAAGTACAGGCAACTTTGATTGCTTTTAAGAGGTTTGAAGACTTTGTAAACATTACTGTCACTCAGTATTGCTTGTGGAGCTGTTCATTAATATACGCCTTGGTGATACGTCATTTTACGCTTGAAGTTTGTCATTCTTCGTGTTTCTCCATCCGTGTTTTTATTAGTAAAGAGATACTGAACATGAGCACCACTATTCTTACTCCCTTAACCCCTTTCACACCTCCAGAAAAAGAGATGAAGCTGATTAATTTAAAATAGAAACCATTTTGTGTTATCAAAACCACATTTATATAGTGATTTGAGACAGTTTCAGAGAGTGCACCTCTGAGTCTCACTGTAACCTTTTTTTGTCATTGAAAGGTGCTAATTGATCTTAGGGCACTGACACAATAGTATAGTTTGATATTTGAAACCTTTCAGAGTTGGTCTGGCCCTTTTCTTACCCTGAGATTTCAGTGCATGAATGATGAAGAAAGACACCATTCTAAAATACCAGAAATTCTCATTTTTTTCCCAATATGAAGTGTTTTAATACAGCATGTTCATATTTGTAAAGCTTTTATTTATATACAGTAAGTAATTTTATTTTAATGTACTTTTGGACTGTAGCAGAAAGACCTGTATGTTCTATCGTGTTAGAATTTTTTAGTTTTTTTTTTTTTTTTTCCTGCATGGGTAGTTTATTTAGGTTATGATTTTTAGGCAAAGTCTGATTCCTATTATCGCATGAATATTTTCAAAGTGAAATTGCTTTAAACCAATGTGGAATAGCTTTCATATCACCAAGGCATATATTAATGTAGGTATCAAATATGAGAACATATTTTCTTCTGTATATTTATATCCTAAAGTGTATTTTTAAATAAAAGTGGTCACTTTAGTCTTTAGATAATTGCAATTTGGCTGTCATTGTTACTATAATATTAATCCCTCTCACCATCATAACATCATAGCTAGCATTGACTAAGGAATTTCATGCAAAACACTGTTTTAAGCATTTATATGGATTAGCTAATTTTAATCTTTTTAACTATGCCGTAAATTAGGTACTTTTGTTATTCCCATTTTACAGATAGGGAAGCTGAGACCCAGTCATGCAGCACAGTGGAGCCAGGGTCCTAACTCCCCAGTGTGAAGCCAGCACCCTTATCCTTAAGCGTGTGCTGGACACTTGCTTCCATCAGTCATATACCACCATTTTTAGGTGGTACCTGAAATTTTGTTTTAATAATACTTGTATAGTTATGTAAGGATAACTGAATATTAGAAAAATTTGTTAAATTTTGTATTAGACCTGTAATTTCATGGGCTATATTGTTTGAGACCAGACCAAAAAAAGTATTGAAGTCAAAGAAAAAAAATTAATATCTGAAGAAACATATTAAGTAACAGTGAACAAGAATATGACCTAAATAACCACAGTCATGAAGGCTGGACAGCAAATGACTGAATTTGGAGAAATGCTATATTTTGTAGTGTTTCCCAATTATCAAGAATTTATGACCAGATCTTTTAAATATTTAACTCACATGTAGAATTTTCCTTTGCTTTTCAAGCCTTGTCCAAATTGGTTAAATGTTATCAACTTTGTATTTTCTTTGTTTGTGTATTTTGTTGTTTTAATGCTGGTTTTGAATCTCAAATCCGCACATTTATGTTGAACCAACTAATAAGGCTTGAAGAATTAAAGAGTGCATGATGGACTTCTGGAGGCAGGTTTAAATTATAATAGAGACACCCATATTTTGGAAATACATTCAATTTATCTGGTTATCGCATGTGTAAGGTTTTCTCTAGGTAAACACTTTTGTTTTGCTGTTAATAACCTGTTTTACAATTTTATAGTATTTTTCCACTGAAGCAGTGGTGCTCTATTTTTTTTATTTACTTATATACTCAGCCACAGATCCTTTCATTTACGTGGAAACTGACGATATGCCCAGTAGAGAAATGTGCCACTGCTCTGGGTGAAGCAGGATGTAGGTGGCCTGAGAATGACTCACCAACAGTACCCTCTCACCGTGGCCGCCTCTGGAATTCTCTCTAAGTGTCTTCAATGTATGGAAACTGCTGCAAAAAAATTTGAGTCTTCTGACAAAAGGGGTTAATTCAGAGTACCTCCTCTAACATGTTCATGTGGCGTCACTAAAAATCAGACTGTCAGATACCGTAAAACATCTCCCAGTGTGATATATCGCAGAAAGATGTGTCTACTCTCACTTGTATAACTTGAGTATCCTTATTAACCAATCTTCAACTTCGCTTTAGCGCTGAGAAAATTAAAACTGATCAAAATGTTCTCTACGTGTAGTTCCAGGTCTGAATGAGGCACAAAGGGCTTGTATCTGCAAAGGTTGACTTTATTAATTAGAACATCTTTCCTCCTCTAAAGACTTTAAGAAGAAACGCCAGCAGTGGCCTAACTTGACATGATTTTAGATTTTCACGTAAATTATTGCTACTGTTTCTGTTGTCCTTTCCCCCTTTCTTTTTAAAATGAAAGGGACATTTCTTGTGAAAGACTACAATTAAATCATAAAAATTTACATTCATGTGCCATTAAGTTTAATTCTACTCACAAAAGCAATAGCACAGAGTTTGAAATTCTATCCCTAATCAAGTAGGTGTACCACATACCGGGAGGGCTCATTATCCACAAGGTCATATATACAATTCACAGACCTCTGCGTATACCCAACGGAGTGATCTATTCATTATATTTCACCTCTGACTTTGAACTCCCTAATGTTAAAAGATTTGAAAAGAACCGAATGTTCTGATTAAGAGATTGAATATTTCTAACTTAATGTTTTCAGTATGTTGAAAGTGATGATGACTTGGGGTAATCAACAGATCTCTACATTACCTAATTCTTTTCACTTATATGCAAATATATATTCATGTATGGTTATGACTCAAGTCATTCTCGCCAAATTTAATCATGTAGTGGGTGAATCACATTCAGATTTCCTTTTGCAGGTTTCCCAGTAATCTCAAACAATGCTTCTAGTAGGTAACTTAAGCATGCAAGCCTCAATAAACCTGTCAAGAACTGCAATTCTACTGTTTTTTTTTTTTTTTTTTTTGCATTAACTTTAGTTGATAAGATGATGCTACTGTTATTTTTCTTAGTTGACCCGTGAAGAATTTTAATTTAGGTCTAGTTTTTTTCCTTTAATTGTTGACTTTAGTTTTTAAAGGTTTCATTTATGAAAATGGTTAGCAAAGTTGTGGGTATTTGGTAAATGCTTGTTAAATGCTTTTTCATTATCAGTGTTGCTGAAGACTTGCAAATTAGAGTGGGATGGATAGAGTTCTTTTCTACTCTGCATAGCTTTGAAGACTTTGGCGCTTTCATTGTATTCTTATAGTTTTACATACCATTCCTAGGAATATTTAGAGAGATAATTGTTGTAACCAAGGTCACAGGTTTAATCCTCAGGTATTCAAATTAGCTTTAGGTGGACAGTTGTCCTATACATGCTTGTTCATATTAATGTCTTTGTCTTAACAAGTATAGTTATCATATCTTCATTACTCTCCTGGGGGCCCATTCTGGACTGTGTTGGAGCTGTCTCTGACACTCTCTCCCATCCCTAAGATATTCAACCACATTTGTTCATGATTTTTATTAGGTCCCTCCTGGACTTAAAATTCCCTAAAAAATTTGCCTGCTGCCTATAGGGCAAATTCCAAAATTCTGTGCAGGGAAGATAACCCTTCATACTGAGAACCTTGCTCAAGTTGCTCTTCTCATCTCTTACTCCCCGCTCACAACTCTCTTCTCCAGCTGTATGGAAAACTGCAGTTCTCAACTATACCTTGGACATTTCCACTTCATTTCTTTGTGTGTGGAATGATTTTAAACATTACCCCTCTCCCCCTGCAAATATCTTTTTCTGCTGCTTTTTCAAGACTTAAGGCGCAAAATGTTACCTCCTCTGATAAGTTCCTTTGACCTCCAGAGTCTGAGTTGGACGTTTCTTTCTCTTTACTCCCAAAGCATCCGGCTTCTACATTTAACGTAGCCCTTGCCACATTGAAATGTAATAGGTTACATTAGTCTAAATCCTGCTTTAAGCTAATAATTTACTGGAAGGATTAGCTGTATTTGTCATTTCTGTATCGCTAATGCACAGTGCACTGCTGGACATATAGTCAGTAGGTAGTTGTTATATTCCCATTGAATGAATGAGTAAAGGGACTGGGAATGAGAGCAGAGATTGTGACACTGAACATCCCCCACTTGAGACTGGAAACAGTGAGAAGGGCAGTGACCATTACAAGGTGAGACTACCTCAAGAACAACCTCAGGGGTTTTTGGTATAAACCCAGTAGAATTGCAGCTGTGAATCCAGACCTAGGTTATATATATGTATATGTGAATGTAGAAGTGTGTTTATTTCTTACCACTGGGAAGTCAGTGATCTGGTGGATAAGCCAAGGATCCTGAAAATCTCTGGTAATTTCATAGTACTTGAAATCTGAGGGACTCAGTTCTTCTTATAGCACAGCGACTAAGTAGAAAGAATATGGGGGCTGGGCTCAGTGGCTTACACTTGTAATCCCAGCACTTGGGGGGCCGAGGCGGACAGATCATTTGAAGTCAGGAGTTTGAGACCAACCTGACCAACATGGCAAAACCACATCTCTACTAAAAATACAAAAATTAGTTGGGTATGGTGGTGGGCGTCTGTAATCCCGACTGCTCAAGAGGCTGAGGCAGGAGAAGCACTTGAACCCGGGAGGCAGAGGTTGCAGTGAGCCAAGATCACACCACTCCAGCGTGGATGACAGAGTGAGACTCCATTTCAAAAAAAAAAAAAAAAAAAGAATATGGAGCCAGGCCACTTGGGTTCAGACCTCAGCTCTGACGTTGAAGAGTTTGTAACATCAAGCACATTACTGAAATGGATTTTGCTTCAGTTTCTCATGTGTAACAGAACGTGCCTCACAGGTTCTGATGAGAATTCAATGAGTAAATATATGTAAATATATTTAGAGTAGTGCTTGATATGAGCATCAGTTATTATTACTATGATTGAGTATCTTTCATTAGATTACCCCCAAATGTTCCAGAGGTATTTAGAGCCGAAGGTCTTTTTTGGGGGGCTATGGATTGGTGAGCATAAGTGGAGTGTCCAACAGTCCAAGTATAAATTAGATACTGTGGGTCCTTGGCAAATCCGAGGTTGTATTTGGAGCCTTAAGAGAAGACACTATAGGTGCTCAACGGTTGGCATTGACCATTTACATTGTGCAGTAGTATTTCTTTTATTAAATATTTCCACAGACAGTAATCCAGATTTCTTTAGAGCTTTAATCTGTGTGGTTCCTCAACTACTTTAAGCAATTTTAAGCACATTGTATAATGGTGGTACTTTATAGCCAATATTTAAGTTTCCTCAGTTGCTTTTTTTTAGCCTGAAGGTACAATTATGAGAATTTGTATAGTTTTCAGTAGTGGGCTTGGTGAACTCAATGTAAACTTTTTAAAAGGTAACTTTACATATTGTTATGATTCTTACCTTGGAGAGACAGTAGGAGGTTATTAGTACCTCTACTTATAGAGTTTATCACTGGGTCCTTGGATTCAGATATAATGGTTATGTGGCAGGATGGGGCTGAAGGAAAAAGGAAAGTTAAAGTATTAATTGTCAAGGTCTCATTTTTACATCTTATCTGGAACTGCTACCAGGTGTATCTCTATATTTTTTTAAATGATAATATTGATGTTGTACTTGAATTCTTCAGTATATTTAAATAAGAGTTTTTCAAGCAGTGGTTATTGACATTTTGAGCTGGATAATTTATTCAGGGGATACTGTCATGTGTCTGGTTGGATGCTTAGTGGTGTCACTGGATGCCAGGAACCCTCCCTCCCCTGGGTAATGATGGTGTCTCCAGACACTGTTAGGTGTTCTCTGGAAACAAAATTGCCTCTTCTTGAGAACCCATAACCTAAGCAGATCGTAATATCATTTGATATAGTCAAAAAACTCCCAGGGCTCTGCATAAGAGGATTGTTCTACTTCCAGTCGAGTGTGGAGAATCCTAATCCCTTCCTCCCAAGTTTAAACATGAAGTCAAACAATTCTCATTAGTCTGTGTTGATAGATTAACTTTCCACAGAGGGGATATACAGATAAGCTTCACACAGATTGACCATCTCCAGCATATTTTCCTTTTCTGGAAATAATATGTGGGTGGGAGGAACAATATCTGAGAGACAGTATATAGGAAGTAAATATTTATTTGAATCACCTATGTGTCGGTTCTTCCTGTTACTTGTCAGTGGATACTTTGGAACTATTTTTGAATAATGACCATTGCCTTTCCATTTCTGTGGGTAAGTATTCAGTAATAAGAAACTTTTACTTTATTAAGTCTGTAGTGTTAGAAAGGGTAAAGTTACCAATAATCACAACTGCTCAATATTAAAATACTTAATGAATTAAATCATTTGTTCATTTGTAATGAGAACTTTTCAAAAGAAGTATGTTTAACTTTCAGTTGTAACCACAAGTTCAAGATCTTGAGTTAATAACATTTGTACAGCTGGAAGAAAGTAAAAATGAATATATTACATGTAAAAACTCTCTTTCGTGAATTCTCAGATGCAAACTTTTATGTTCTCATTCTATGGGTTTGATGTTGACCGATACATTTTATCTATGAATTGATACATAATTGATGTAAGTAAATATGACTGTTGTCTGGGCACTACTCTTACATAATTTAAGCGTATATGGAAGACATTTCAAAAATCACTCGCAAAGAACAAAATGGGAACAATAATGTTCACATAAAGTGAGAGAGGATAATTTTTCCCATATGAGTTTTGGGTTGAATTTCAAAACTATTCGGAAATATGAAACATTAATATTATAAATATATGATTAGACTAATTTTCTTAAGAGTTCTAAACAGTAGATAATTTTTATCTTGTTAGAAGTTGCAAAGGTACTTGAAATTCTACACATATGCATTGTCTAATTTAGTGGTTTTACTTTAATTGTATTAGGTAGATAATCATGGAAGTAGTCAGACGAACCTAGAGATTTCACATCATTTACTAATTGATGCCCAAGTAGGCAGGGTAGAAGTACTTGAAAATACACACACACACACACACACACACACACACACAATCTGTCTCTTTCTCTCTGTCTTTCTCTTTCTCTCTCACTTCCTTTGATTTGTGCTTTAATTTTGAAATGTGTGCTTAGGTAGCAAAGTGGCTGCAAATACAGCATACTGTATTTGACCAAAATATTTTTCTGTTTCCTAGGTGGAGAAGGACCCTGCATAGCTACTTGTTAGCAGAGACATAAAGTGGGTGCTGGGCAACCCAATGACAGGTGGGGGTCGTTCTCGGGGAGTGTCGCGGAGAATTTAAGACAGGGGTTTAAATCACAGATGGTGGGGGAAAGTTCTGCTTCATTCATGGACGGGAGGTCCGAAGAAGGCACAGCAAACCACAGGTCCATCCAGGCACTTTATGCCAGATATTGAACAGGAAGCCTAGTAGTCCTTTAGTTACTGGAGAACGGCCAAAAACCCAGAGATTCTGTTTTTCCAAATGAGCACTTCCTGGGTTCATAAATCAGGGAACCCCGCAGAGAATTCAAGTCACATATCTCCTTTCTCAGGTTGATTCTTCGTATAGTGGGTCCTAATGTGGTAAGACTTACTTATAAATGTTTTATTTCTTATAATGCCATCAGTCACTTCCTTTTTTTCTCCCTAGCATATTCTCACCACCCTTATCCTCCATGGCCCCAACTCACTTAACCTACTTGCCTAATGCTCTTTTGCTGCCTACCTGAACTACAAAAAAAAAAAAACAATCTACTCATCTTTCAAGGCTTAGCTCAAATGTCACCTCCTCTGTGAAGCCTTCCCTAAGGCTCAGGCAGAATTAATTCTTTTCTCTGTGTAATACCATAGCACTTTATTTGGACTATTAATATAACAGCACAGTGTATTGGTGTTCATTATATGTGTCTGTCTGCTAGAGAGATTTTGAGTTCACAGAGGGGAGAGATCATACCTTTTTTCCCTCTGTAACCTCAACACCTGGGGATATAGATGGAAATTAGGTAACTGCACTGTTCCATGCATGTCTTTAAAGGGCATAGGTCTCAAACCAGACATCTACAAAGGATGAATCCTGTTTACTTTTTGGAAAACTGGTTCTCTTTTGCTTGTGGTCGTGGAAGCTGGTTTATTGGTGATTTTCTACTCCAACTTATTTAAAGCCTCATTTGTATCAAAGTATTACTGATTTTCTAGTGGAAGGAAAGGTATGTCCAGCATACATTGGTATTTTCAATAAACTGACATTTAAAAGACAGATTTCTAGTTGAAGTTTATGGTCTTCATAATTCTAGTTTTCTCCAGAAACAAACTTTGATCTCTTTGGTTGACTTCTGCTGAGATCAATTTCATGTTATTTTGACGAATTTTTAACCCTCAGAATTATAGATTTCATTTGAGAGAAAGCATGTTCTGTATTTGTTTGTGTCAGTGTTTCAAAATGTGGGGAGCCCAAATCCCAGATGTATCTATTAAAAATATATGTGGCCTTTTGGTGAGGGAAGTTACATCTTTTTTTTTCAGGCACAATTGAGGAAGGAAAAAAAATTTGTTTAGTTTTTAGTGGTTTGTTTTTAGGCATTTTCCATACAAAGATGAGCAAGACCCTTCAAAAACCATCAATTTGCTTATTTAGGGGGGAAAATCCTCCTATGTCCAAAAATAACATTAAATTAAGATTATTGTTTCCAATAGTTTCAAAAATTGTGGTTTTATTTTCTTGTATGAGTCATTTTTGAGCATAGTACAGTACATGATTACACTACATCATGACAAAGCATATTTGCTCCTTGCTTTAGTGGGTCACTTTATTTATCAGAGTCAGATCATCAGATCAGAAGAGAGATTTAGCCTAACCCTTCCATTTTGCAGATGAGTTGCTGTATTATGTGACCTTAAGACCTTAAGTCATTTACTCAAAACAAAACAGCAAAAAAAGAGAACTTCATGCTGGGGACCCTTCATGCTCCCAGCTCTACATCTTACCACTTCATTTTTATTTGTTTGTTTCTGACGAGGAGTTGAGAAAGCTGGAATCACTACCTTTGTGTATATCCAGGCTCTGCCACTCATCAGCGATGTGACTTTGGTCATATAATTTTCTGAGTGGCTGTAAGCCATAGTTCCAGCATGTGTACATAGAGAATAATAACAGTACTCGCCTCATGGAGTTGTAAAGAATAATTGAATTCATGCAGGAAAGACACTTGGTTCAGTGCCTGGCCCACTGTAAAAGCTCAGGTTATAGTTTGAATTGATATCTTGGAATAAATTGCTGAGTGTATTTGATATTCAGAGAGGGAAATTCATGCTGCTAAAAGCAAGTTTTTTTTTTACTCTGTTATTTAAAAAATACAAATAATTCATACTTTGTATAACATATTACAACAGAGATGATAGAGGTTACTTTTGAGAGGAATGACCAGAGGGAGCAAGAGAGAGGCTTCTGAAATGCTGATTATGTCTTTTATCTTGGTTTGGTTGCTGGTCATGTGGAAGTGTTTATTCAATAAAAATTCATCAGTGATCAACTTTTGATTTATGTATTTTATTTTACTGTGCATATGTTATACTTTCTTAAAAGATTTAAAAAATATGGCTATATTTAAAGTAAAAAGTGTATTTACTCATTTCTTAATCTCTGCAAATCATGATAAGTTTTTTTACTTAGGTGTGTATCTTTTCAGGCACTTTTTTTCTATGTACGTGTAAATGTAAGAACTATATGAGGATGTAATTTATTTTCATTTTACATTTTAACTCCAATAGGATCATTGATCCTTAAAACTTGCTTTTGATCTGCTGAATCTTGAATATTTTTCCACATCAGTACATATGCTTTTGGGTGCTTCTATTTAATCTATGCAGATGTTTCATAATTTCACTGTTCCCCTCTTGGTGTATGTTTACGTTGCTTTCAGATTTTTACTATTACTAAGTATGTTGCATTGATGATTTTTATGTCTCTTTGTACACCTGCCAAAAATATCTGTAGACAAACCTCTAGATGCAAGATTAATAGGGAAATATGTATGTGCATTTTCCATAGAAAGTGCCAACTATACTTATAAAAAAGATTTATGAATCTTGCATCTTTTAAGGTAGTATTCTCATCTTTATCACAAAAGCCAGGTGCAAAAATTTCAACTTAAGTGAACCTTGTAATTATTTGTGCTCTGGTTAAGAGGAATCGTTATAGTGGTATATTGAATATATACATATAATTTATATAATTAGTTTCTCAATTAAGAATAGTTAGTATTCATTTTTATGAATGTATATTATATATACTTATGGTTCTTAAGTCCACATGGTAGGAAGAAATAAATCAGTATATATTATATTCACTACATTTTTTACTTAGTACCATCAAATATTTGCCAGAATTATTAGGAGAAATGGTTGTAACTCTCATGCGATTGGTGAGAACTTATGAGGAATGATATATTATTATTCCAGTAAGAGCCTGCTCTGTACCAAGTACAGTTCTAAGCACCTTACATATATTATGATAGCTTTTTAACATAGAAGTGAAAGGTGTAGACATTGTATAAATAATAAATGACATTACTCCATTCTAAATGTGTTGATAAATATTATTACACATGTCACAATATCAGTTATGTCGTATCAATGACTAATTTATAAATCTGTTACTTATCATAATCTGTTTAATGTGAAGATACAAATTAATGCATCAAAATTCAGAAAATTGCTACTCAAGTGCTGGCTAAAGTAATCTGATAGATGCAATTTTAAAATGAAGTATATTAATCTGTTGATTTTACTGTTAGGTTCTTATATGTAGAAAATTCTGTCTCTGGAATATTCAGTTCTCATAGTTTTTGGTTAAGATTTTGATTAATCTTCAATGGTTATCTAATGCCTTTAAAAAGTAGTCCAACTCAGAATAGCCAATGTATTCCTCTGGCATTGAATAAATATGGCTATCAATTTTTGTGGGTTTTTTTCCTGCAGAATTTCCTGTTATTCTAAGGGATTCAATAGGACTTACACATATAAAACTGAAAATTATATTACTATGGGGAAACTGCTTTGTGCCTTTGAGAAGGAACTCTCTTGCTAACTTAAGTACTGTGTGTATGTAGAATAGCTAATATTTTCCTCCCAAGAAATTTCATGTGTTCAGTTAAAACACTCTTAAATTGATTAAGGATTTGTTATATATTTCCAGAAGCACTCAAGAGTACTTTTATGGTTATAAGAGTAGAGTGCATTAGAATGCCAGAAACCAATGAATACGCTAGAGGCCTTCAAAACTGTGCCCAACATTCCTGACTTTACCATATAAACATGTGGGGTAGGCTGGAAAAACAAAACAACTTTCCTTCCCCCAACGTAGGTGAGACCTATGATGATAACACTTCAACTGGCTTGAATATTAATTTGATACTTTTTCTGTTAGAAGTAATTTTTATTACTTAGCAAATGAAATGGAGAGGTAATAAATATGACTGATACTTATTTCTCGAGTAAAGTATTATTTTACATCAGATTCGACCAGTTACCTTTATCCTTTTTGGAAAATGTATTATACAAACTACCACAGTATTTTGCCTATTAATCAGGGAAGCTAAAAAGCGTTTTATAAACGTTGAATCAAAACTCTCACTGCTGTGAGGGAATTAAATTTCAAGCAATATACTCCTTTTATAGGGTGAGAAACTGAAGTATGGAGAAATTACAAGGTTTTCCCAAAGCTATACACTGAGTCATGGCAGACATAGAAATCAACAATTCTGTTTGCCTGATTCGATCTGAAACTTCATGAACCGTAATTTATCCATTTCCTGACATGTGCTTTAGAAGTATATTGCCTTATTTGCTTATTTATGTGCTCATCCATTCATTCTGCATTTATGCACTGTTGCCTGTTTATGCACTCATTCACTCATTCATGCATTTTGAAAGAATCAGTGTTTTTGTATGATACAGTCTTGATTTAGGGACTATAAATATTTTGAATATATATATCTTAGATATTTCTTGAAAGAAACTCATTACATTTTTTTCACAATCATGAAAAAGAAATTAAGACATTAAGAAAACCAAGCTGAATTGTCCAAGTGTGGGCCATAGCAGTGTCTGTGGGCAGCACCTGAAGCTAATTCAGGAGTGAATCTAGTTTGTTCAAGTGCTTGAACAAGAACTGGCTGAAGCCCTGGAGGAGACGCCTGGGGCATAGAGTGGGGACCAGGAAAAACTATGGCACTCTTAGAGAGTACTATAAGGACTAGTATCCGCATCTCTGCCACCTGATGTCTTTATATTTGGTTGAATCAAGAGAGAGGGGGCAAATTATTCTGCTTCTCATTCTGCCATCTTCCTGAGTTTCAGTTCTCACATTTTAAATTCTTTTTTATTGAGATCTTTTTCTTACTAGTTTAACCAGTATTTTCCCACGCTTTCTTCACCAAATTCATTTCTTTCCACAAGCTTGCAGAGTTATATTTAAAGCAAATAGGATTTCTCTGGGTCAGACCTCACTTTTTGATGGAACT
Organism: Mandrillus leucophaeus; assembly: GCF_000951045.1. Lineage (NCBI taxonomy): Eukaryota > Metazoa > Chordata > Mammalia > Primates > Cercopithecidae > Mandrillus > Mandrillus leucophaeus. The sequence goes on along the minus strand of NW_012109408.1, from coordinate 526,604 downwards.
TCTAGGGTCACAAGGAATTTGAAATGAGGAAAGTGTCTGGCAACTTCCCTCAGCCCAGTACCCTGTAACAGAGACCTCAGAGTACATAGTGATGACACCTGCCCTCCTCCCCTTCTATAGAGAGTTTAATGGGCAACTTTTTTTGGCTTGTTCTCTTGTTCTTTTCTTGCAGCTCCAAGACTTAGGACTCAGACTTGGTTTCTGCTTGTATGGTTTTCCAACTCTTCCCTTCGAAGCGTTCTTTCCCAGGAGGCTTTTCAGGTCCAAGAGCATTTGGACCCCTGGGAGCTGAACTTGTAGATTCTACAAAGAACGTCCAAGTACCAGGCAAACCACATCTTCCTGTAGCTTAAACATTAGTCTTTTTTTCCCCCTTCAGTTTTACTGAAGAATAATTTAGTCTCCAACAAACAAGCAAACAGACAGAACCCTAGGGTCTTTCTCAAAGGCGCATTCTTGCTGCTTTGAAGATTATCATCATTAATTTCTATTTCAGCTAATTGGTTTTCCTTTACATTTTTATCTGGGTATAAATGTGATACTTTGGTATACATTAATGTTGATCTATATTAATATGTCAATTTAGAATTGAGTGATTTAAAAATGATGTTGTACTATGACCTAGTTTATATCTACCTTCCATTTAATGCATTTCCTAGGCAATTATGCTTTTGTGGCTTACTGAATTCCCTCATAATTCCCTGTTGGGAAACAAAGATTTTTTTAAAATTGAAGAGATGCTCTCGTTAACCAGAGGCACTGTACTTAACTTGAGAAAGAAAGATTAGGAGTGACACGAATGACAGCATGCTCCTAATATCTAACAGCCTGCCATACATGTGAAAGCAGGATTCAGTTTATGGTTTGTGGCTCTGCTGGGCAGGCCAGAAAGTGGAAGTTTTGAAAAGCAGATTTTTAAACTAATATATAAGGAATAATCAAAAGAAAGAACAAGGAGAGGAGGTGGTTCTATTCATTGGAGCTAAGAAGCTTCAAGTATGATACCTACAGACTCATGTGATCAGCCTGTTAATAAATCTCACCTATTTCTATCTTCCTCATAATCCCAAGACAAAGAAAGAGAACTATATGGATTCCATTTGTATCCATTCTCTCTCATTTTCTTTTTCTGTGTCTCTTAATATATCTGTCTCCAAATTTGCCCATAAAGTCAGGACACATAGCAGGGAAGCATAACGTTGAGTTGAATCAAATCACCAAATATATTTGATACATTATTTTCTGAATTCTTACAACTTCAGCCCTTTTAAAGGTCTTTGGCTTTTTAGAAGCCATAAAGGCAGTTTTTGGTAAAAGTGGCCGTACTTTTAATTCAGTTACAGGGTCAGTGGAATGATTGTTATATTCAAATGCTACAGGGGGATTTATTGAGAGGAAAAAGGGTACTCAAATTTTCCTGGATGCCTCAATTAAAAATCTGGATCAGTAAAATTATCCTCAAGTGTCCCAAATTTAAGGAAGGCAAACAGCATCTTCTTTAGTTACATTCTTAATTAGTATTCATTATAGACACAATTCAAATCAGTAACTTGGCATTAAGTGAATCAGATTTACTGCTATATTATGTAACTCTCATGTTTACTTTGTTGTGTTTGGGACTCCTCCCTTCCCATAATAGAGAATATGACTCACCGGTGTCACACCTTGATTCCTGAGATATTGATGTTATAGCAAAGTTGCTTGGAAAGATATAATTGTGTTTTTGTTATTGTTTTTGTTGTTATTATTTTCTTTTATGGGGATGGGCACTCACTTCTTGAGATTTACCAGATTTACCTTGTGGTTCACAAATTATTTCTTTAGATGTATCTAATTTACTGTTTAATAAGTGTGTTTCTTGTAAAAAAGTTCAGTGAACATATTTTTAAAAACATTTTTATGGCTCTCTTCCGGATTTGTGTGTGTATTTTTTTCGTGTATGGCTTTTCCATTTTATTGCTATTTCTTTTGTGTCTGTTTTAAGTATACTTATCTAGTTTTTTCCACATTGCTCTGTAGTTTCAAATTCTTAGATTCCTAATTTGTTATTGTGGCTACTCTCTACTGTGTTTTGTTTCTTTATGTAGCTTATAATTTTTTTTTTTTCTTTTTGAGATGGAGTTGTGCTCTGTTGCCCAGGCTGGAGTGCAGTGGCACGATCTTGGCTCACTGCAATCTCTGCCTCCTGGGTTCAAGTGATTCTCCTGCCTCAGCCTCCCAAATAGCTGGGATCACAGGCGCCCACCACTATGCCCAGCTAATTTTTGCATTTTTAGTAGAAACGGGGTTTCACCATGTTAGCCAGGCTGGCCTCGAGCTCCTGACCTCAAGTGATCTGCCTGCCTGAGCCTCCCAATGTGCTGGGATTACAAGCATGAGCCACCGCACCTGGCCTGTAGTTTATAATTTTTGGTGGATTCCTCTCTCAGAACCCTTTGTACTCTATGGAGCAATTTTGCCTTTCCCTCGAGTCTAGGGATTTCAGACAGATCTCTAGGTCAGTCTTGATTTTATTTTTTTTGGCTTGAGGTTTCCATACCACAGATGTGGTAAACATTTAGAATTTACATTTCTGCAAGGCTGAAGTTTTGATTTATCTCACTCAAGTAATTATTTTCTTTTATTCTGTTCCCAAAGGCTCCATCATAGGACAGGCTTCTTTGCTGAGTCTGATGGTGGGCCGAGTTTTTCTAGCCCCCCTCCAATAAATGTGACAAACTTTTCAGACTCTCTCCTCTGTGGATTGCCTCTTGCTTTTGCTTCCTGCCGATCGATCGCCGTAAATGAAGATAATGACAACAAAACAATAACAGCAGAAACACAAACATACCTTTTCCATATCATCAATTTCTCATGAATTAAGGTGTGATACCTGAAAGTCATATTTGCCTTATCAGTTATATTCATATAGTTTCTTTGTCTTATTGATGTATCTAGCATATTATCCCTCATATCCACCTCTTCTCCAGGCCTTTTTCCACCCCATGTCAGTCTAGATTCTCTTGGCTTCTCACTTGGAGCGTCACAACAGCCTTTAAGTTGCCACTTAACTCCACTTCTTGTTCATCTTGTTTGTCAGAAATGTGAAGTAGATGTGTTGTTGCAATGATATCACATGTGCCTTTCTTTGTTTTGGGAATTTTAAGGCTTTTAAGATTATCAAAATATTGTAATGACCGATTGTCTTCATTGTATTTTGTACTTACTCTCCTGCTTTTGCCAACTTAAAATTTCTTAACATCCCGTTAACACTGAATGCTCATGCCTTCCTATTCCCTTCTTTTTCACATGTGCATCTATAATTGTTTATTGATTATATCAGTCTCTCAACACTAAAGGCACCAGTCACAACTTTGATGTTATACACAATGACAACTAAAAGGTGACAAGTGCTAATGACTTAATCAAGGTGTTGTTCATTTTTACAAGCGTAGCTGAGTTCAGAGAATTGGTAAAAGACTGGTGACTTTTGGCTACTATCTAAATACAATTGGTTAATGTAGCTTCTGGAGATCAGTGGTTAGTATGATACTCTTAGTTAAGGAGGGTCAAAAATAATTACATTTGTTTGAGAAATTGCAGAGACCACTCTACTATACAGCAAAGAATGTTAAAATGTTTTAATTCAGTATATGAAGAGCAAAATATAAAAACAGATTTTCTTCCACTCTCACTAGCAAGCAAAGTGGTCTACATTTTTGAAATATATTTTTTGTTTAATCATAACAAAATACAATACAAATGTTATTAAAAACCCTATTTTACGGATCAAGACAGTGATATTTAGAGATATTAATTAGCTTTTCCAAGATCACACATTTATCCAGTACTAAAAGCAAGGGTTCACAAGCTGATCTATTTTATTCCGGTCTTTACTTGGAATCACTAAACTTACATCCCCTCTAGCAAAACTATCGTTTACATCTCTAGGGTTTCAAGAGTTCAATTCTAAACTTGGGAGATCTATTCTTAAATTCTCTCAAAGTGCAACACATTTTCCTCAGGAGGATCATAAAGTCATCAGATGTGTGTTAAGCAATATATACAGTCATATACTCTTCATCAATAAAGGTTTCCAGGTTACACAGAAGAGAGATTTATGGCTGAGAAAAAGGCAGATCGCTTCTAAGAAAGACTTCAAATATATTCTCTTCTGGCAGGCTACAGGAGAGCCAGCTAGATGAACCATTACAGTGTGCTCAGCAGAATAATTTCTTAGTACTGGTAGGGAAGAGCAATAGGAGTAACATAAGAGAAAGAAAGTTGGTCTGCAGAGTCTGCCTTAGTATCTGTAGGGGTGCTGAGGTTGCTTGCGCTAAGAATTCTTTCACATGTCTCCCTGGGACAATTCACACATAATTACTTCTGTATTTTCTAGGCTATCTAGGCAACCATCACCAATTAGCAAACACAAACAAAATAGAACACCTTGTTTGGACCTGCTTGTGAAAAATCAAGTGATCCTAATTCATAATTCCAGGAAGACTTGTCATCAAATGAACTTATGTCAAATGACCCAAATGATTGTCACAAAGTAGAGCTTGTTGTAATTTTTAGCATGAGAAGTATGAACCCCATCATCATTTTTTAAACATTTTGAGTTAAATGAACCGTTTTGCAAAGTCCATGTTCTATCTTTACAGACAGTTCAAAAATAGCTCAGCATCTAGTTTGTAGGTTGGCTCCATTTAAGGAGCTTGAAGTCAGGCAAGGTGCTCATTACTATTCACCCAGATCTGTTTCTTGGACACCTCAGCTGTTTTTCTTTTCTATGGCCAGAGAGGAGAGTCATGTGCATAGTCCAAGAATGTGCATCTCCATGTCTCTGAACAGTTGGCCGTAGAATTGGAGCTAGGTGTTCTTTGTTTATGCCATTGGCTTTCCTCTCTGGCATGCTTCCCTGGTAGCTGGAGCCAGCCAGTGCCTGACCCAGCTTCACAGACCCGGTAATGAAATTTGGAGGGTAGAGTAGGTGACTAGGTGCACAGGAACTGTAAAGCAATGCCCATCTGGACAGTTGATCACAGCTATAACTTCTCAATAATATAACAGGAATATAAACTGTTAGACTTCCTATACCATTGCAGTATAAAGAAGAGAATTTAATTAAAGGCCGTGAGGATAGCTCATGAAATGCAAGGAAGAGTTGGACAAGTAAGCAGCAGGAAGAGCAGAGAAACAGTGAGACTTTGGGAGTCACAAGATCTGGGTGCTTAAATTCTGCCAGGACTTTCTTGCCATCTTCATTTTTGCTCCTCTTTCTCGGTCACTTCTCTTCTGTCTTTCCCTACAGACCAGCTTTTTTCCACATGGATATGAAACGTTTCCAAGTTTTATATCCTAGAGGTTTTGCCACTGAAGGAGGACTAGCCTGATATTTTCCCAGACTCATATCCTAAGGAAGATGAATCATTAGATCCAAGTAATTTGGTGTAACTGGAGAAGACTTGCAGACCCTACCTAATGGGTTAAGCTGGATATGCATCTGTGGGAGGGAGATATGTTGTATGTGTATAATACACATGCAGGCAAACCTTAATATTATACAAGATATGCTTCGGAAAATTTACTTGCAGTTTGGAAATCTGGAAGGCAAACAGTAGATCAACTTGTGAGTGTTAGAATTTAGTGTAGTGACCCTTTCTGTGGCCCAGGCAACTCTGCATAGGCAGAAAGATTCTTGAAAGCCCCACCCAGGTTGGAAAGGGACTGTGTTGGAGGCCATGAGTAGGACTCTTCAGGCACCTGTTTCCCCATCCCAGGGTCTGCACGTGACCTGGAACAAAAGTTTTGGCAGCTGCAATTTGTAAATCTTTTTCCAAGGATATGCTAGGGATTTGAAGCAGTGGGGAATGTACTCTTCCACTTTCCCTTTTTTTTCCTTTTCACTGCAGCAAGAGGCAAGTATAGCCCTCAGCCATGCTTGTACCCGCACAGGAGACTCATGTACAGGTCCCGGGCTCTGGTTGCAGGACAGTGTGAGGCTGGTGATAGGGCAAGAGAATGGCGAGAACAATGGAACAGGACTGAGGGAGAAGGAAGAGGAATCATCCCCAGAACTCCTACTTGGGGCAGTGGTCCCAGGGAGCAGAAACACCCCCGGAGCCCCTTCAAGGGGCCTTTTGGCAGAGGTGTACTTCTGCTGGACACTGCCATGGCTGCAGGTAGGACTGATGAAAGAATGTCTGGTTTCTCCTTAGGACAGGATAAAGCTCTGAATTGTTTTTAGAGACTACATTCAGATCTTTATTTTATAACCATCACTCTGGTTGCACTGTGAACAGTGACGTCCAGGGAGCAGGACTGGAGGGAAGGAGACCATTACATGGCTGTTGCTCTGGCCCAAGCAGGGAACAATGACGGCAGAACTCCTGTAGTGGCAGTGAGGAGAGAGAGGAGGGATTTGACGAACTTTTGGAGGTATTGATAGGACTTGGTAATATATTGAAGGTGGAGAGCAAATGAGCAGGGAGTCAGTGACAAAGCCTAGTTGTTTGGCTTTGATGACTGGCTAAGACTGTGCCATTTGTGTACAGAATCCAGAGGTGTAGTGTTTCCATGTGTAGCGTCAGTCCTCATTCCGTGCCAGCGTGGTGTGGAGTTGAGATCTGTCCCTTCCACTCCACGTTCGTGTTTCTTTAGCTGGAGCAAAGCATGCTTGGACAACCCAGTTTTCTTTCTTTCTTTCTTTCTTTTTTTTTCTCGTGAGAGAGAGAGGGTCTCTGCTTTGTCACCTAGGAGAAGTGCAGTGTCGTGATCATAGGTCACTGCAGCCTTGAACTCCTGGCCTCAAGGAATCAGAGGATTAGGTGTACATCACAGAATCTCTACAAACTTCTCAAACCTCCTTCAGCATCTCATTCCTTAAGGGACCTTGCAGTCTCTCCCATCTGGATGGAGCCATGGTGCCTCATTCCATTTCTGAGAATTGTCTTAAAACTTTATATAGAAATTTGATATTTATGTATTTAAACGAGAAGAAATGTTAAATTTTTAATTCTAATTTTCTAAGACAAGAGTTTGTAGCTCACTTCTAGCGGAGTTAAGAAAAAGGATATAATGAATGGTGTATATATTGAAAACTTAACTGCAGAAGAAATAATTTAATATGGAATGGGTGAGGTTGCTACAGGTTGGTGCAAAAATAATTGTGGTTTTTGCCATTACTTTCAGTGCGAAAAACCTCAATTGTTTTTGCACCAACCTAATAATACTGTTTGAAATTCACCTTTTCTGGTGGAATGGTCTTGAGATAGAGCGGGAACTAGATTATTGGCTCATAAAACAGCATGAGGTTACTGTTATTCCTTAATCTTATATCTTTATTATGAGGTAATGCTTCTCTTACTTGATTTGGAGAATGTTCTCATCTTTTTCTCATATATTTGTGAAAACTAAATGTTAAAGGATTTAACATAACAACCATTGCTAAATTATGATGTAAAATAATACTGTGTCTGCAATTAGCCTAGGTAGTTTTACTTGGTTCAATAATATAAAATCACTAGGCTCATAATATTTTAGTACCTTAGTGTGATTGGCCAAGAAAAAAATTCACGTTACCATAAAAAGTCATACTAAGTAACAATTAATCTAAATTTCAAGGAAATATAAAGCAAAGTATTATGTTGTAACATGGAACATTAATGTAAATAACTCCCCAACAGTTCATGAAATAGATTCTGAACTGGCAGTTAACAAAGAAGGGCTAGTTTTGGCTTAAGTCTCTTATGCTCCAATATCTTCCCTGAAGTCTTATTTAATTTCACTTGAGTTAGCAACAGTACTCTGAGATGGTGGTACATATGGAAAATTATCACTTCTTTCCTGACAATCAGTATCCTTAATTCTTACATATGCTTTCTGGAAATATTACATTCATACTTCAATGACATCTTAAAACTAATTTCAATGTAATAATTGTACACATGTGGTGAGTACATTGTGTTCCCTAAAAGATGCTTTTAGGTCCTAATCTCTGTATTTGGGAATGTGACCTGATTTGGAAACAGGGTCTTTGCAGGTGTAATCAGTTAAAATGAGATTTTTAACTGGATTAGGATGGGTCCTAATACAATGACTGTTGTACTTAAGAGGAAGATTTGTACAGGGACATACACACACACAAAAGGAGGCCATGTGACGTTAGGCACGGAGAACATAGTGTGACAATGAAGGCAGAGATTGGAGTGATGCGTCTATGAGCCAGGGATGGTCAGCAACCCCCAGAAGCTGGGGAGAGACGAAGGATGCTTCCCTAGGATCTCCAGAGCAAGTGTAAATCTGCCAGCACCTTGATTTAGGACTTCTTGCCTCTAGAACTGTGAGAATAAATTTCTGTTCTAAGCCATCCAGTTTGTGGTACTTTGTTATAGAAGTCCTAGGAAACTAATGCAACATGCTATATTGTAAATAAACAGTAGTTCTAATTGGTATAAATAATATTTTTAAGTATATTTTATTATTAGGTCAGGTGAGTAGGAAATTACCTGGTAGACTAATTATCAATGTTGTATTTTCTGAAAAGTTAAAATATTCCCATTTGGTAAATAATAGTTGTCTAAAAGTTTCTATCTGTATTGTCCTAAAACAAAGTAAAAATTAAAATGGAGTCAGTTATGTACCTGAAAAATGTGAAAAAGGAAAGAAAAATATTTTAGGAAAGATTTTTCCTAAAATAGCTATACATTTGAGAAAGAATTTTAAAAGTTAAATCATCTGGCTGTTTACTCAATTTTTTTGTTTACATTGTCAAATACCTTATGTATGATTTCCTACATTATGTATGTTTCATTCAATCAATATTTATGAAATACCTAAAATTTGCTAGGCCCTGAGCTAGGTACTGTAGATGGGTAAATAAGACAAACATTCCCTTCCCCTAAAGAGATGATTTTGGCATGAAATTTAATCTGTAGAAGAAGTGAAAGAGGCCACTTGCAGAGCCTACTGTGAAAATTCATTTTCACTATCTGCTGTAGCTTTACCTGATCCTGTGAAACCATTTTAGCATCATTTGGTTTTACTTTGTGCTTCTCTATTATATTGGAGACAAATAAAATTTTACTTATTGCACAGACAACGTAAAATTAATAATTAAAGTATGTGAAACCAAAAATGTAATTCTTTACCAAATTTCTTTTAGTGTTTCCCATTTGTCAGTATCCAAATACATTCTTAGTTGTACATCAGTGTTAGCATAGCTAAAATGTGGTGTTATTTTTTCACCTAATTCACAGTCAACAATTTTCACTTTTCCACTTTTTTTTTCCACTTTTTTTTTTTTTTTTTTTTTGAGGCAGAGTCTTGCTCTTTCACACCCAGGCTGGAGTGTAGTGGCGTGATCTCTGCACACTACAACCTCTGCCTCCTGGGTTCAAGCGATTCTCCTGCCTCAGCCTCCTAAGTAGTTGGGATTACAGGCACCTGCCACCCTGCCTGGCTAACTTTTTGTATTTTTAGTAGAGACGTGGTTTCACCATGTTGGTCAGGCTGGTCTCAAACTCCTGACCTTAGGTGATCTGCCTACCTCAGCCTCCCAAAGTGCTGGGATTATAGGCAAGAGCCATGGTGCTTGGCCTCTCATCATTTTTATAATTAGTTTTTTGACTATTAAATTGTATTACACAACTGACCATAATTTGTTTAATTAATCCACTACAAAGATAAGGCTGTTACTTGTTTCATTGTCATGAATTATTCTGTAGTTTATATTTTGTGGCTTTTTTGGGGGAAAGGTTACTCCTTAGGAAAGTTAATACTGGGTAAAAGAGCTTAAACATATTTATAGCTCTTAAAGCACATAGATGGATTGCTTTCTAAAAATATTAGAAAACTTGACATTGTTACTAGCAAATGGTTGAGGACACCGTGTTCATGGTGTTTTTGATATATTAAGTATTATCATATATAAATTGATTGGGCATTTAATATGTATACAATAATCCAAGAAACGTGTACTTATTGCTCAGCTTTATGTATTTCAGTAACTGTGAAAATGAACGCTTTTCCATATGTTTGTTTATTATTTACATTTTCTTATAATGAATTGTGTTCTCCTACTCATTCCTAATCATCTAATGGGCATTTAAACTTTTCCTCACTAATTTTTATGTCCTCAATAAGTGTATATATAGTCATATTTATTTACTAAAGAATTTTCCATAATCTATTGTATCCTTTCACTTTTGGGGCTATTTTTCTTTATTCAGAAATGCAAAGGTTTTGCTTTGTTTTGTTTATGTAGGCAATCAATTGTCTGGTCTCTTTGCAATCCAGTGCAGTATTTTTGCCATTTATCTAATCCATGTATCTATCAGAGTAAGAAAGAACATCAGATTTTCCTTTGAAAGAGAGCACTTGGCTAATTTGTTATCAAGGTAGTGAGGAGAAAATGGCTCTAAAGGAGGTGACCAGCCACAATTCAGTCTGGGAGAATAGAGGGATTGACATGATATGGGCAGGTGTCAAGTCTTGGGCAGCTCAGTGCCTGCTGACCAGTGGCCAGCACTTACTATTTGCATGCGTCATTTCCAAGGTGAACCTGAGCCAGAGTGGTCTAGGTTACTTGGGCCAGGGGACAGTTTACAGGACCAAGGATCAATGGGCCAGCTAGGAAAGGATAAACAAGAAAGGAATTAGTAGGAATCAGGATCAGGCTGAGAGACCCAGATTTGAGGGGAGGAACCAGTATATCAGGAGGAGAAGAGGAAGGTGGGGGTGTGAGCTAAGAGGCAAAAAGCCGGGCTTTTCCATCATGATTTCTCAGCCTCCACACCCCATGCTGTCCCAACACAAAAACACCACCTTAAATCTAGAACTCTCTGCCTACTTATCCTCTTGAATTCAAATGTGTACTGCTGACCAGGCATGGTGGCTCATGCCTGTAATCCCAGCAGTTTGAGAGCCTGAGGCAGGTGGATCACCTGAGGCCAGGGGTTCAATAGCAGCCTGGCCAACATGGTGAGACTACTAAAAATGCAAAAATTAGCCAGGTGTGGTGGCGCACTCCTGTAGTCCCAGCTACTTGGGAGGCTGAGTCACGACAGTGCTTGAACCTGGGAGGCAGAGGTTGCAGTGAGCAGAGAGTGTGCTATACCACGACAACCTGGGTGACAGAGCAGGACTTCATCTCAAAAAAACAAAACAAACAAACAAAAAACACATGTGTACTGCATCAACTTTCAGTGTGCTTGATAATCCGCCATATCCTATACACCCTCCCTTCCGTTTTCATATGAAGTTTAAAATTGTACTTTTCTTCAAAATGATCCTTTTCTAGTTTTGGAGTATTTTAAATCAATATCTCACTGAAACTGTCACATTATATACATGTGTTATTATTATTTTATGACTTTTAACCTTGAAGAATGAAAAAAATTTGATCTGTCTCTGTTTATATATGCATAAAACATTTTGCAATTTACATTCTAAATTTCTCTTGTAATTGTTAAAACATCTTGTAATCTAATAAGGAAAGTAACATGTATACTTTGGAAAATATTGCAAAGCATAAAAGAAATTGAAGAAATTAAGACCATGCCTACTTGGATGCAGTAGGGAATAAATAACTGGATATATGTAAAACTGAGCAAAACTTCTGCTGATACTGAATATTCAATAAACTGAATTGGCATCTGTATTAGTCAGGGTTCTCTAGAGGGAGAGAACTAATAGGATATTTTGTATATACATATATACATATATGTGTGTGTGTGTATATGCATACATATGGAGTTTACTAAGTATTGACTTACACAATCACAGGGTCCTGCAATAGGCTGTCTGCAAGCTGAGGAGCAAGGAGAGCCAGTGCGAATCCCAAAACTGAAGAACTTGGAGCCCGATGTTCAAGGACAGGAAGCATCCAGCATGGGAGAAAGATACAGGCTGGGAGGCTAGGCGTCTCTCTTTTTCACATTTTTTTGACTGCTTTATATGCACTGGCAGCAGATTAGATTGTGCCCACCAGATTAAGGGTGGATCTGCCTTCTTCAGCCCACTGACTCAAATGTTAATGTCTTTTGGCAACACCCTCACAGACACACCCAGGATCAATACTTTGTATCCTTCAATCCAATCAAGTTGACACTCAGTATTATCCATCACAAGTCCACTGCTTGTCAACTTGAACCCATATATATCTCCTGAGATCATACATCATCTTCAAATAAAGACAATATTATAAGGTCATAATTATGCCTAACATAATACAGCTGTCCTTTGTACAACCGGAAATGCACCAATCCCCAGCCCAAATACTATTACATAAAGTTAATAATATTTAAATGCCCACATGAAGTCGGTAAATCTTATGCCACATGATAAAGGAAAAGGAAATAAAGATATACACTTAGTACAAGTGTATACGTGCACAAACATGTTTTTAACAGAAGGAGGAGGAAATATGATAATTACACTCCCCGTTTCTGCAGTGGTCTCATGGTAGTAGCTGGTATTGATGACTACCTTCTTCTACTACCCATTCTGTATTCCCTTTGCCTTCAGCAAGCACCTCAGCAGGTCGTGTTTTTTTTCCCTTGTGGAGTGACCCAAACATTCATTCCTGGGGAGCCTGGGCCATTTGTAGTCCTGCCTGGATTGGGCTCTTGTAGTTTCCCATTGACCTTAATCACAGGACATGGTAATACTAAGAGACACTCTAATGGATCTCCTGTATTCCATGCATACTCTTCCTTACCTCCATTGTGGATTAATAGACTGATTTCATCTTGATAGTCTGGGTCAGTCACCCCAGCCAACACTGTAACTCCCCTCTTAGCCGGTTGACTTAAAGGTAGGAGGAGCCCAAAGTGTCCAGGTGGCAATGTTAATGTCCAGTTTAATGGAACCGTTGTTGTATCCCCTGGTGACAGCGTTCCTCCCTCTGGAACTAAGACCTCTAGGCTGGCAGAAGGTAATGTCGTGGGAACATTTTGCTAGTGGAAGGAAAAATTTTGCTAGTGGATCACTAGGGGTGATGGTGAGTGGTGCCACTTCCACTTCCACCGTTGATTCCTGAACCCGTGAATCCTGGTTATGGGAGAAAGAGTACTATATATTGTATGCCAATTCAGAGCATACACAGCCTTCTAGAGAACTTTGCCCCAGCCCTGCAAAGTATTGTCACCTAGTTGGCATTGTAATTGTGACTTCAAAAGGCCATTCCACCATCTGTCAATCCAGCTGCTTCAAGATGATGGGGAGCATGGCAAGGCCAGTGAATTCCGTGAGCATGAGTGCATTGTCGCACTTCTTTATCCATAAAGTGAGTGCCTCGGTCAGAGGCAATGTTGTGTGGAATACCAAGACAGTGGAAAAGGCATTCCATGAGTCCACGGATGGTAGTCGTGGCAGAAGCATTGCGTGTAGAATAGGCAAACGCATATCTGGAGTAAGTGTCTATTCCAGTGAGGACAGACCTCTTCCCTTTCCATGATGGAAGAGGTCCAGTATAATCAACCTGCCACCAGGCAGCTGGGTGATAACCCCGAGGGATGGTGTCACATCGGGGGCTCAGTGTTGCTTGCTTCTGCTGGCAAATTGGGCACTCAGCAGTGGCTGTAGCCAGGTTAGCCTTGGAGGATGGAAGTTCATGTTGCTGAGCCCATGTGTAACCTCCATCCCTGCCACCACGGCCACTTTGTTCATGGGCCTACTGGGCAATGACAGGGGTGGCTGGGGAAAGAGGCTGAGTGGTGTCCACAGAATGGGTCATCCTGTCCACTTGATTATTAAAATCCTCCTCTGCTGAAGTAGCCTATTTGTGAGCACTCACATGGAATACAAATACCTTCCTGGTTTTTGATCACTCAGGTCCATTCGAATACCTTTTTCCCAGATTTCTTTGTCACCAATTTTCCAATCATGCTTCTTCCAAGTCCCTGGCCATCCAGCCAAAAACCCTTGGCTACAGCCCATGAATCACTATATAATCACACATCTGGGCATTTCTCCTTCCACGCAAAGTGCACAACCAGGTGCACTGCTCAAAGTTCTGCCAACTGGGAAGATTTCCCTTCAGTGCTGTGCTTCAGAGGTATCCCAGAAAGAGGCTGTAGTGCTGCAGCTGTCCACTTTGGGGTGGTGCCTCCATATCCTGCAGAACCATCTGTGAACCAGGCCCTGGTTCTCTTCCTCTGCCAACTGATCATAGGGAACTCCCGATGAAGGCATCTATGCAACCTGGGGAAGAGAAGGCAGGGTGGCAGGAGTGGACACCATGGACGTTTGAGCCACTTCCTCATGTAACTTACTTGTGCCTTCAGGACCTGCTTAAACCCGATCACGTATATGCCACATTCATTTGATGATAGAGTGCTGCTGTGTACAGACCACTTTATGGCCAGATGGGTCAGAAAGCTCCCAGTTCATGATAGCCAGTTCAGGTTGCATGGTGACTTGATGACTCATAGTCAAACGTTCAGTTTCCACCAAAGCTCAGTAATGGGCCAAGAGCTCTCTCTCAAAAGGAGCGTAGTTATCTGTAGAAGATGGCAGGGCGTTGCTCCAAAATCCTAGAGGCCTCTGCTGTGATTCACCTATGGGGGCCTGGCAAAGTCTCCAGACAGCATCCCTAACTGCCACTGACATCTTAAGCACCATTGGATCTGCTGGGTCATATGGCCCAAGTGGCAGAACAGCTTGCACAGCAACCTGGACCTGTTGCAGAACCTTCTCCTGTTCTGGACGCCAGGCTGTTTTATTTGGTAAAGTGAATGATTGAAGGTCTTGGGGCTAAAATGGTCTGAACCTATTCTCAAACTTTAAATGGGTTAGAAACCTGGCTTGCTGGCATAGAGCCAGGCGTGGGATGTGAGTCCACTTTTGGTAAGCAGAACTAGCACTGCGGAATGAACTGAATGCCGGGTTAAGGCACCCGATGCTGACGCTCATCAGACACCCCACTCTTGGTACCAAAATCTGTATTAGTCAGGGTTCTCTAGAGGGACAGAACTAATAGGAGATATATACAAATATAAAGGGAAGTTTATGAAATATTAACTCACGTGTTCACAAGGTTTCAAAATAGGCTGCCTGCAAGCTGAGGAGCAAGGAGAGCCAGTCCGAGTCCCGAAACTGGAGCACTTGGAGTCCGATGTTTGAGGGCGGGAAGCATCTAGCCTGAGAGAAAGATGTAGGCTGGGAGGCTAGGCCCATCTCTCTTTTTCACATTTTTCTGCCTGCTTTATATTCACTGGCAACTGATTAGATTGTGCCTGCGAGATTAAGGTTGGATCTGCCTTTCCCAGCCCACTGACTCCAATATTAATCTCTTTTGGAAACACCCTCACCGACATACCCAAGATCAATACTTTGTATCCTTCCATCCAATCAGGTTGACACCAACCACCACAGTGTCCAATTATTTCTTTAGATTGTAATACTCTTTTCCATTTAAATTGTATTTTCAGAAATATTTGATGTCAGTAGATATTTCTTGAAATGTGATTTCAATGATTATATCTGTGTTCATCTAGAACAACTTTTTAAATCTAAATTGTTTTTATTATAATCTTTTAATTTTTCTTTTTTAGAACTAGAATTTGAACACTAGAAGTGTATCATTGCAATTTTAAATTACATTTCATTTTCTTGTGAATTTGAACACTGTTTTATGATGATTGAACATATTTCTATAGGGTGTGTGCCTTTTTGTTTGAATTGTAAGAGCTCTTTATTTGTTAAGAACATTGGCCCATTGTGTTTGATATTTGCACAGGTATTTCTAGATTTTTCTGTGCCTTTTAATTTTCATTATTGTGTGTGTGCATTTGTGTGTGTGTGTTTGCATGTATGTGCTTTAAAAGAGAGATCAAGAGAGAGGATTTAGGGTTATTTGGGTTTTTGGTGTGTCTTCTGTTGCTACTATGATAAAGTCCTCTATCTGGGGATTTAAAAATATATGCCTATTTTTCTTAGAGTTTTTTTTAACTTTAGTTCGCTTGAAAATATTTTAATGTATGGTATGGAGTAAAGATATTTTTTGAATAGTTAACCAGTTATTTCACCATAGTGTATTACTAATTATCTTTCCCATGTTTATTTGTAATACATTCTTTAACATATTGTCTTTTTAAGGTTGGTCATGTATTTTATATTTTTATATTTTTTAAAAGTGAAGAGTAATTATTTTTCAGAAGAATAATCATCAGACAATTCAGACAAGTTTTCCTGTAAGAGAAAGCTGTCATATTAAAATGCACACTTATTTTTTCAAATTATTTTATGTACTTTTGAAAGTAAATGGTTAATTCAAACTCTTGTTTGTTAATCTATCAGATGCTTGATGACATACCTCCCTCAGCAAAATAGTGTATTAACTATTTATTACAGACTGTGTTTATTGCAGACTATGGATATTTTTGTTGATCTGTAGGATTCCTGACTAGCTGTTCACATATCCCACTTTTTCCACGACACTACTTTCAAGATCATTAATTGCATCAGATATGGAGACAATATTAGGGGATTTTCTTCTTGAAAGAATGTTCCTATAAGTTACTAATTACCATGCTGTGCCTTAATATGTTTTTGTAACTTTACAAATGAATATAAAGGTAACTTTTTTTCCACTTTGTTTCCATCTTCTTGTTTTAGATAGTCATTTTTACTTGAAGGAAGCTGCTTCTACTTGGGAGTGGCAGGAGAAGTGAGAAAACCACATGGAAGACTCCCAGGATTTAAATGAACAATCAGTAAGTCTTCATTCTCAGTTTTGCTGGAAAAAAGTTGCGATAACACTACTGAAAATCATACGTAAAAGGGATATATTGTAAGAAGTAAGTTTTTCATTAAATATATTTTTAAATGATTTTTGAATTTTCTTTCAAAGACCATGAAACAGACTTGGAGATTTATGCTGTTTCTGCTTAATGAGGATGTCACATTTTGATGTCTTCCTTGATTTTCTACTTGGAAAGCCAGTGGTGGAAAGACTAGGGCGTTGAGATCATGATGCATGTTTTAGACAGTCTAAACAATTGTATACGCTTCCTTTATTATTTTATTTCCGATATGCTGGATATTGCTGACTATCAGAAGTATAAAAGGAGAAAGTATATTATTAGCATGCTTGTTGCTCATTTTAAGGAGGAAAGAAACCATAGTTCTCAAGGGCTTTTTGTATTTTACTAGATTGATTGCAGGACCAAGGATGCACCAGACTGACGGCAATACTTTGAAGATTCTGATTTCTCAAAGGGAAAGGCTCTTTGCAACCATTCCTCCTAGCTTGTTAGTGGTGTCTCTGTGACAGTGGTTCTTTAGTGTGTGGAACTAGAGGCAATGGGAGGGCTTCCCTCACACCCCCACACCTTCACACTACTGGAAGCTGTCCTTTGAGCTGTTTTGCATACAGGCAACTCATGGTGCTACAAGTAACAAGACCTGTACGTACTGAGAGTGTGTTCTGCAGTCTGATGTTGTTCTTTTTTCTTTTTTTTTGATGCCATTCTTTATTAGCTTATGTGATCATGACCTAATCTTACAGTCAAATGTTTCTCCATCAGGCAACTGAGGAAAAGATACTCATATATAATAATGGGTTTTAGAAAAGGTACATGTGATGAGTTTAATTTTAAGAGAGATGTATATTCTGGTGCCATTTGAAGTTAATTTGATTTGCTTTGTAGTGAATATTTTATTTAAAAGAAATGATAGCCATACCTTTAATTTGGATAGACATGACCATAGTCTAATTTCGTTATATATTATTATTTATTTCACATGGCATCATAGGAAAAATGTAACAAAAAGTTATAAAGTGAAAAAACTACAAAATCTGTCAAATCATAGAGATACATTCCTCTAGAATTGTGTGACTCCTTTAGTAAGGTAAACAGAAATGGCTATGGGAAGGCAAGGGTTTTAAAACTTTTAAAAATGCTGGTTATTGACTGTAAATATTCACAGAATGGACTCTGGCAAAATGGAGGTTAGTCATCATGACTGTTGGAATCAGAGGTCTGTCTGTGCGACCATGGTGGAGTTGAATAGTTAGTCGTAAGTGTTGATAACATCTTAGTGGTGATGCTTCATTAAAGGAGTACTGTTGATCTGAACTTTGTTCTAATACACCGAGGGTCACATACAAGTGTGTGTGTATATGCAAGTATGTGTATGTATGTGTGTGTATATGTTAGAGTGACCAACGGTCTTTGTTTCCAGAGACTGAGGGGTTTCTAGGGACACAGAACTTTGAGTGCTAAAGCAGGCAGAGTTTGGGGAAAACCAGATGGTTGATTCTGTTAATTACTATAGGGTGTGTATATACTCAAGAAAGAATTTTATTTTCAATGCAGTTGAGAATGTATTTTTATGTTTAACACTAAAGTGACGTGTTATTAAAGATGCATCATATCACCGTTCACAAAATGAAGCACAGAACTTGTAAATCAGATATGGTGTCCTCTAGTGATATTTTAAGGTCATGGAGCTCACTATTTCTTTTTGAAGTATGTTTTTAAAAGTTTCCAGTGATGCTAATGAGCAGTCAGGTTTGAGAACAGGAAATCTAGGGTGACCTGCCTACCCTCTCAGCTTGAACCCATTTGCTGAATTTAAATTTCAAACATGTAGACCAATGTATTCACCTCGCAAATGTGGAAAGAGATGCTTAGAACTGTTAAATGGCTTGCCCATATTGGCATGGCTGGTAAGAGGCAGAGTTGGGACTTCACACAGTTCTTCTGACTCCAAGTCCAAAGTTCTCTCCCTAACATCAACATGCCTCATTGCTTTTGGGTTATGCATATTATGGCATCTATAGAAATGTCGGAAAAAAAAAAAAAGAAAAGAAAAAGAGTCAGCCTTTTTACATGGAAGTGATTTATCTTTGAATGAAATCTTTAAATGACTCTAAATTTTGTGGAGTATATTAATGTCTCAAAATATTTTGAAAAATGATAAATTTATTAAGATATAGAACAAGTAGGGGTGGAATTAAAGTTCATAGTTCGGTGAAAGTGAATTTACACATATCATTGCTATTTTGGTTCAAGGGGGATTCTTTGGGCGTAGGCATAGCAGTAGGAGTCATTTATGGCACATGCACACTGCATCTAGCATTTTCCATATACTCTCTCCAGTTCTTACCATGTATCCCTTCATTGCAATTTTTAAGCTCACCGTTTTATAGATGAAACTATGACATAGAGAGTGTCACGGTCAAACAGCTGTTAAGTAGCAGAGATCAGAATTAAACCTACTTCTTTCTAGCTGGTCCCAAAACTTTTAATGGATTTTGCATGA
The DNA here is from genome assembly GCF_000951045.1 of Mandrillus leucophaeus. Lineage (NCBI taxonomy): Eukaryota > Metazoa > Chordata > Mammalia > Primates > Cercopithecidae > Mandrillus > Mandrillus leucophaeus. The sequence continues at coordinate 507,353 of NW_012109408.1, read as the reverse complement.
TACAACATAATATGGTAGTTAAGGGCATGAGCCATAAAATCAGATTTCCCTATCACTTAAATACTTTAAAGCCATTGGGAAATTACTTAAACTCTTCCTCCTCTGTGGAGTGGAAGGATATTAAAAAGATGTTTTATGAAGTGCTTGCATATGCCTCACTTAGAGTAAACATTCAATAAATGTTAGCTACTGTCACAATTACCTGAGATATTCAGATGCTCTTTAATGATATTCATTCATTCTAGCATATCCAGCTACTGACCAGACATCCCTTCCTGGGAGTTCACAGGTCCACACACTCAGCAAATGAAAAATAAATTCACCAGCTCTCCTCCCCTCTCCCAGCTTTTCTCCTTTTGTCCTTTGTGCCAGTATTACTCATCTCAGTGTGATGGCATCATCAGCTACTGAATGAGTTATGGCAGAAAAGAGGTAGTAATCCTCCTTTTCTTCATCCCCCATCTCAAAGCTTTGTCCACTCTTAATGTTTAATGTCATTCAAAGCTATTCTTTTTGCTGGAGCTCCCTTAGTTTAGCTGAGATCTTTATTTTATCTCTTGACTTTCTTATTTTACTTTAAGTTGCTTCCAGAGTTGTCTTCCTAAAATACAACCCTGATCACATCACTACGCTCATTTTTATCCTTCACAAGCCCTTTCTTTCTTTCAAGGGAGAGGCTCAAGTGTGTCATCAAGCATACAGAGCTTAATGCTTATTTATTTCTTCAGTTTTTTTTTTTTTCTCCTGGTTTCTGAATCTCCCAGGTTCTCTGAGGTCTTTATGCATTTGCAAGTGCTTTAACGTCTTCCCAGAGGGGTCTCTTTCCCACCAGGATAACCTGTGATTCCTGAAGACTCTGTTTAGGTTTCCATCCCTCTGAGCAGCCCTCTCAGACTACCTCCTTTCTTCTCACCCAATCAGCCCTTCTGGTTAGGGCCCTCTGCAGTGTGCTGCCATAACCCTTTGGCATTTACCCCTAACCCAGCACTTACCCAACAGGACTGAAACCCTATCTGTTTACTTGCCTATCTCACCACTAGATTATAAACTACTTAAGAGTAATGGTGGTTCTTGCTCATTTTGTACTGTTACTTCTTAGCGTGATTCTTGCCAGTGTTCAGTAAATGTTTTCTTCAAAAGCTTTTATATACTTGTAGTGAGGTGTGTTAATAAGTAGCCTGACAAATTTTAGAAAGCCAAAATGTTATTCTCAGAGTAGATTACTTACTCATGAATTTATATTCCACTCACTTAAAAAATTGCATAGAAGGTCTAACATGAGTTTAACTGCATGTGACCAAAACAAAGTTCAGTCCTTCATTTTTCCTCTAGTATATCTGGCTCCTATTTGGCGTTCTGGATTAGAGGATGTAGAGAATTTTAAGAGATAAGCAACTAAAAATAATATTTAGCTTTCACAAATTTATCTGCAATTCTATTTTAGAGTTTCATAATTCTTTAGAGTTGATTTAAGTTATAGCCAGTTGCAACTTATTACAGTTTTTACTGAAATGCTCTTGATAATAGAAACGGCTATGAATGTAGGTTATACCTAGCAATAGCTCCCTTCATACCATGAAATATATTGTATTTTTTGTATGCAAGCAGAGAATGAGCAATATTTATTAGTTTTATAGCTTCTATAGTATCCTTATAGATTGAGGTGTTTTATAATCCTATTTTCATGCTCCTGAATATTGCTTCAGATTTTTTCTCATCTAAAACATTCATATCAACGGGAGATGGAGTCTGGCCTAAATTAACGATCAAGCCAGCAGGTTTGAAAATAAATATGTTTTATTAATGTTAAGTATTGTATGTTATAAAATAAAACATTAGTGAATATTAAGTAAAACTAAGTAAAATGGATAAGTTACAGTAGGATTGCTTTCCCTAAATGTTATGCATTAAGGGCCTGAACATTCGTATGTATTTCCACATTGTTACTAAATCAATTCACTTATATTGTTGGTGGCATGATTTTATTAGTGACATCTAAATTAACTCACATCCATTGGATCATGTTACGTATTGTATGATTCATTAATACCTCTGGAAATTCATTTCTATGTACATTTGTAGATATAATACATTTCTTTCAAAGCTATTCTATTTGTATTTATGAAACATATTCATAGACGTTTCAGGAATACTTTTGGAAATTCGTTTCTACATACGTTTGTAGGTAAAAATTGTATGTATTTGCCTGCACCAAACATGCTAATTTAATAATGTCTATTAAAATTCTAGAACTAGTTTAGTAAATTAATTTATTTTTATCTCTCTCCCTTGTTCTTCTTTAGAGTACTCATGACTTTGATTATTCCTCAGATCTTTGTTCCTAGAGATCCTACAGTATTATCTTCGATTATAGCCAGTAGCCCATCTTTAAAATGTGTGTTCCTCTCTGTATCAGATTTCTAACTATTGTATAGAATTGAATTTGCCATTAAACTTATCATCTGGACATAGAACTTCAGAACCACCAACTTCTGATGGTGTTTAAACACCGTCAGAATATAATTATTTTGATTATAATTATTTTGATTAATTTTCATTTAAATCATTTTTGTATTTTCATAATGTGACATTATCAAAATCCTAAAATCCTATTATTCTATTGCTTTATTCTTGGGTACTCTAAACCAATTCGACCAGCAGGCATACTTGTACTGAATATCTTAAATACATTTTATTTAGATCTAAACAACGTTCGATTATTCTTTTGGAGGATCAAATTCTATATGGAAGAACTTGACCTTTAAACTAGTTAAAAGAATCTTGTTTACAACATGTAATTTTTATACTATCCAACTGAACAACATACTTCAGAGTTCTGTGGAATTCTGTTCAAAGCTCAGTCAGTTTCAGAATTACTGTTAACTCCAAATTGCCAGTTACAGCTTGACTTTGCAGTTATGTAATAGAGTACCTAAACTGAAGTTACAAAGTAGATATATTAAGTATATTTTAATGTTTAGTAATCACTAAGGCTTACTCTTTCATTTTAGGCATTTTAAAAATAATAGTTTTTTTTTTTTTTTTGAGACGGAGTCTCCCTCTGTTGACTACAGTGGTATAATCTCGGCTTACTGCAACCTCTGCCTCCTGGGTTCAAGCGATTCTCTTGCCTCAGCCTCCTGAGTAGCTGGGACTACAGGCACATACCACAGCGACCAGCTAATTTTTTGTATTTTTAGTAGAGATGGGGTTTCACCCTGTTAGGCAGGATGGTCTCGATCTGCCCGCCTCGGCCTCCCAAAGTGCTGGAATTACAGGTGTGAGTCACCACGCCCGGCCAATAGTAGTTTTATTGAGATGTCATTTTCATACAATACGGCTCACCCACAAAGTGTACAATTCAGTGATTTCTAGGGTATTCATAGAGATGTACAATTATTACCACAATTTTAGAGATTTTTTAATCAGTTGAAAAAGAGATCTCATGCCCATTAGTACACTCCCTATTTCCCCGACTAGCACCCCTCAGCCCTAGACAAGCACCAGTCCACTTTCTATCTCTATGGATTTGTCTATTCTTGACCTTTCATATAAATTGAGTCATACAATATGAGAACTTTTGTGGCTTGCTTTTTATATGTGACATAATATTTGCAAGGTTCATCCATGTTGTAGCATGAATCAGTACTTAATTCCTTTTTATTGCCAAAAAATGTTCCATTGTATGGAGGCACTTCTATTTATACTCTTTAAATAGAAAGAATATAAATTTGCCCGTATTTTAGGAGGTTACTTCTTTATTTACAATTGTGTTTTAAGAGTACTGTCTATATTCTAGATAAAAGTCCTTCACCAGATCTACACGTTTCAAAGGATATCTCCCATTAGGTGGGTTGTCTTTTCACTTTCTTGATAGTGTCCTTTGATGCACAGAAGTTTTAAATTTGAGTCCAGTTTATCTATTTTTTTCTTTTGTCACTTGTGCTTTTAGTGTTGTGTATAGAAAATCTTTGCTTAACTCAGGGTCACAAAGATTTACTCCTATGATTTCATTTCTTTATGAGTTCTCATCTGTAAGCGAGAACATGTGATGTTTGACTTTCTATATCTGAGTTGCTTCACTTAAGATAATGGCCTTCACAAATATTTACTCCTATGATTTCTTATATGAATTTTATAGTTTTCAATAGCTTTAGCTCTTATATTTAGGTCTTCAGTTCATTTTGAGTTAAATTTTATTGAGGAAGATTTTTAATTTCAATTTTATTTTAGATTTCAGGGGTACATGTGCAGGTTTGTGACGTGGGTATATTGTGTGACACTTAGGTTTGGGGTACGATTGATGCCAGCACCTAGGTTGTGAGAATAATACCCAACCGGTAAGTGTTCAACCCTTGTTCCTCTTCCTCCCTTCCACTTCTGGTAGTTCCCACTGTCTTGTTTCTGTCTCTATGTCCGTGTTTCCTCACCGCTTAGCTCTCACATCTAAGTGAGAACATGTGGTATTTGTTTTTTTGTTCCTGTATTGATTCACTTAGGACAATGGCCTCCAGCTGCATCCATGTGGCTGCAAAGGGGAGGATTTCATTTTTTTTTATGGCTGTATAGTATCCCATGGTGTATGTAAACCACATTTTCTTTATCCATTCCATTGTGGTGGGCACCTAAGTTGGTTCCATGTCTTTGCTATTGTGAATAATGTCTTTTTGATAGAATGGTTTATTTTCCTTTGGGTCTATAACCAGTGGTAGGATTGCTGGGTCAAATGGTAGTTCTGTTTAAAGTTCTTTGAGAAATCTCCAACCTGCTTCCACAGTGGTTGAACTAACTTACATTCCCACCAACAGTATATAAGTGTTTCCTTTTTTCTGCAGCCTTGCCAACATCTGTTATGTTTTGACTGGTTAATAATAGCCATTCTGAGTTGTGTGAGATGGTATTTTGTTGTGGTTCTGATTTGCACTTCTCTGGTCATTAGTGATGTTAAGCAGGCAGTTGTTCATGTTTGTTGGCCGCTTGTATGTCCTCTTGAGAAGTGTCTGGTCATATCCTTTTCCTACTTTTAAGTATTTTTTAAACTCTTGAGTTTTTATATTTTTGTGTGAGTTTATGAAAATTCAGCACAAGATTTCATTAATTATTATCTTCTATGGCCTTCTAAAATTATAATTTGATTTGTTAAAACTTTTTCTCAAATCTTAGAATACATATGATATATATATGTGTATATATGTATATATGGAGAGCCTCATATTATGCAGAATATGGATTATGATTGTATGCCACTTGCCAAGATCGGGAGACTAAGTATTACGTTTTCTTCTGTCAAGTGTGATCAGCTGGTAGCAGGGGCTTGTGTTGAGAAGGAACCTATGGCTACCTCCTAGCTCATTGGAAAAGTAACGTTATCAATTTGGTGTGATTTGCCATGGACTTGGTAAGAAAGAAGGGTAGCACCAAGCCTCATACCTGCTAATTCTGGGCTGATGAGTTGTCAAGATCCCTGGGAAGTTGCTGGATAGTATAGATATAAATAAGAGCTATGATATCTTTGGGTACCAAAAGTCTTGTATCTGAACTTACAAGTTACATATTGTTATCTAATAATTCTGCCTTATAAATTAAAATGAAAATAATTTATGCCAGGCGCGGTGGCTCATGCCTGTAATTCTGGCACTTTGGGAGGCCGAGGCGGGTGGATCACCTGAGGTCAGGAGTTCGAGACCAGCCTGGCCAACAAGGCGAAACCCCGTATCTACTAAAAATACAAAAATTAGCTGGGCCTGGTGATGCATACCTGTAGTCCCAGCTACTTGGAAGGCCGAGGCATGAGAATTACTTGAACCCGGGAAGCAGAGGTTGCAGTGAGCCGAGATTGTGCCACTGTGCTCCATGCTGAGTGACAGAGCAAGATTCTGTCTCAATAATAATAATAGTTTTAAAAAATAAAAAATAAAATGAAAATAATTTTTGTGCTAGAAGTATAATCTATTTCTTTGATGGTTTAATAGTTTTGAGAAATAGAAAACATTCATAAATGTAGTGCTATTTCTGCTATAAGGTATACAACAAATGGAAAAATTCACTGATGAAAAAAGTTAATGTTCATTGATAGAGGTACCATGCTAAGTGCTTTATGCAACTCATGTCACTAAATCTCATAACGGCCCTTTGTGGAGGCTCTGTCATAACCCCAGTCTGAAGAAAAGTACACTGAAGCAGAGTTTAGGTGTCTTATTCAGGGTTGTGCCAGCTTGGAAGCTATGCTGATGGAATATGAACTCACATAGTTTTTATTCCGGAATCCATAGTTTTTTTTTTTTTTAATATGTAAGTTTAAGGGTTACAAGTGTGGTTTTGTTACATGGATATATTGCATGGTGATGAAGTCTGGGCTTTCAATGTAACCATCATTCGAACAGTGTGTATTGTAACCATTAAGTAATTTCTCATCCCTCACTCCCACCCACCTTCCTAACCTTCCAGGTCTCCAGTGACCATTATCCTACTCTGTTTCCATGTGTACATATTATTTAGCTCCCATTTATGAGTGCGAACATGTGATATTGAACTTTCTGTATCTGAGTTGTTTCACTTCAGATAATGGCCTTCAGTTCCATCCATGCTGCTACAAAAGACACAATTTCATGTTAAACACATGAACTCACCTGCTTCTATCAGCTTACATGATTTTCAGACCCTTCAGTCCACTTGGTGTCATAAAGTATGTATTAAAACTCAACATGATCTTAGATTATTTATATGGAAATTGAACAATTTTAAATATGGGTTTGAGTGAGAAATTTAAATTACTCCACTGTGATTACAGATTAATTGTATAAGCTTCATTAATCGCGTATCTTGGCTCACTGCAACCTCCACCTCCTGGGTTCAAGTGATTTTCCTGTCTCAGCCTCCCTAGTAGCTGGGACTACAGGTGCACACCACCACAACAGAATAATTTTTTGTAATTTTAGTGGAGGCGGGGTTTTGGAACATTGGCTAGGCTGGTCTTGAACTCCTGGCCTCATGTGATCCACCTGCCTTGACCTCCCAAAGTGCTGGGATTACTGGCATGAGCCACCGCACCTGACCCCATTAGTAAATATTTTAACAGGCAGTCGTAAGATAGCAGAATGTATGGAAATTGAATGGTAGTTCAGCAAATTCAATTAAATAAGCATTTCAAGACTTCTTGCTGTCTTCTAGAAACTTTGCTAAACTAGGGATTAAAAGATGACTATAATAATTCCTATTCTCCCGCTAAATTTTAGTTTAGCCTAAGATTATATGATACTGTGTAAGTTCTATTCTTTAATTCTTTTAAAACGAGACTTGGATAGTTAGTACTAATTCATTCAGTGGATATTTGTGGAGCACTGCTCTATTTGAAGCATGGTTTTCATTGTTGGAAATACTTGGTGGACAAAATGGACAAATATTACTGTTCTTGTGGAACTTATATTATTGGGGGGAGACAAACAGTAAAGAAATATAGTATATCAGATAGTAATAAATGCAAGGAGAAAAACCAAATAAAGCAGGGAGGAGGATAGGAAGTGCTTGCGGGCAGGGTAGGTAGGTGAAGGGACAGCTGCAGTTTTTGGAGAGTAGTTAGGGAGGCCTCACTGAGAAGATGTTGGGCAAAGACTCAAGAGAGGCGAGGAAGTGAGCCATGTGGATATCTGGGGAAAGCGGGTTTTAGTTAGAAGGAACAGCAACCGTGGGGTGGTAGCATGCAGGGTAGGTTCAAGGAATAGAAAGAATGGCAGTGTTGGTGGTAGTGATGGGCAGAACAAGGCAGAAATAAGGCTACAAAGGTGTTCAGCATGGGCATGTGAGGGTGGAGGAATACATATTGTGTAGAGGTTTCCAGACCATTGTAAGGCTTAAACTTTTTCTCTTAACGACATTAAAGCAATTGGAGGGTTTTGAGCTTAGGGATTGTGATGTGACTGAAGTTTTTAAATAACCACTCTGGCTTTTATTTTGAAAATAGACTATGATGACAAGAGCAGAGACTGGCTATTGTAACTATCCAGATGAAAAATCGACAAAGTAGCATTGGAGGTAGCAAGTGGTTGCATTTGGGTTGATCTAAGATGAGTTTCTGATGTATTGGATATGGATTATGATAGACAGAAAGGCGTCAGAGACAACTTCAAGGTCTTTGTGCAGAGAAACGGGAAGGATGGCGTTAGCATTGACTGAGATTGGATGACTTGGGAAGAATAGGTTGGGGGTGCAGATCAGGAGGTCAGTTTTAGACTCAATGGCAGAGGCATTGCTGTGTTTTCACCAACCCTCTTTCATACACCTCTTTTCTGGTGCATCTCAGTTTCTGTCAGCAGGGCCATGTAACTAGTGCTGGCCCATGAAATGTAAGGAGAAGTGATAATGTGGATCATTTTGAGACTGAGGCAGTGAGAAGCCCCAGAAAGATTCTTTGGTCTCTGTGTTCTTCTAGGGTGATGAAGGAGGAGAAGGCCTCAGGGAAACAAGGGAGATCCCCAGTTACAGAGAACGCTGGATTGCTGATGCACTGCATGGGGACACATTCTCAGGGGCGTGTTAACCAACTAAGCTAATAAAGGCATGTGAAATTTTACTTTCTCTTAGGCATATGTATCAGATGTAACCATTGGGGACTCCGGGGAGTGAGTTGAACTTGAAATATCAATTTGGGAGGCTTCAGGATATCAGTGGCATTTCAAAACATTGTATTTGTTGAAATCCCCAAAAGAATAAGTCTAGCTAGGGACAAATTAGAAGGACTAAGCCCTGGGCACCCTAAATTTAGAGATCAAGGAGATGTTAGTTTACATAGATAGCTGCTTGATCCTGATACCCATGAGCACTGAGTTATGTTGTAGACTGTATGTGGCCACATTCAGTGAATTTTCCTTCGAGGTGCTTTTTTCCAAATTGCCAAAAACACGTATCCGTGTCACTGATTACTGGATGCACCTCTATCATAGCAGAAAGAGCACCATACAGCCATGAATAGGTATTGAGACAGTATTCACTTGAGATTTCCATCAAAGTAACCAAAATCGTGAAATATTTAGAAGAAAATTCAGTCAACAAATAGTTTTCATTTTTTCATTGCTTTGTGGATGTGATGTTTCTAGGCATTTCAGGTTAGAAAAGAATTAATCTAATTAGAGTTTTTTAACCTCAGCATTGTTGACATTTTGGGTCACAAAATTCTTTATAGTGTTAGGGAGGGGTGCTGTCCTGTACATTGTGTTATTTAGCAGCATCTCTGGTATATACCCACTAGATGTCAGTAGCACCCCCCCTTCCTTTGTTGTGACAATAAAAAATGTCTTGAGACATTGCCAAATGACTTCTCTGTGTGTGTCGGGGGGACCACTGTTCTATATTACATCTGTTTCCAATAAGTTTTTTATTTATATACTTACTGCCTGCAAAACATTTGAGAAAGTTTACCTGAACATTTAATATAATGTATACTATGCTATGATATATTACTGAGGGAACTGCAATGAAAAGCCAAAGACATAACAAAGAATTTAAGCAAGAAAGCAAAATAATATTGCAAAGGTAACAGTACTATGCTATCAGCATGGAAAATGTGTTCAATAAAAGACAAGAAAGGAATTATAGATAGATTAGGTTACACCCTCACTGGGTCTTGAAAGACAGAATGAATTTGTATGGACAAAAGAGAACTTCTCCTGGCCTGGGGAATATCAGGCATAAAAGCTCAGAGGTACCAAATATAAGGTGACAAGGCCTGCCTAGGACTGTGACTTGGTTAGAATTACTGAATCAAAAGCTCTGTGGGCACGAGGATGTGGGGCAATGGGAAATCTGGCTGAGAAGCACTGAGACTAGACTGAAAAAGACTTTGAAGCCAAGCTGAGATGTTTCCGTGTTCTTGAGTGGCCACCATGATGCTCATTACTGCACAAAAGACAGAGGTGTATAAGATACAGTCCTGTATTTCTGGACTTTCTAACTTGGACATAACGGAAAATTACATATAATTTTTCAGCAAGAGATTAATATATTTCAAACGATGTTTTAGGAAGATTAACCAGATGGTAGGGAGATTACTAAAGGTGGGAAATTGAGAGTACGAGAGATGGCTTAGGGGATCTTGAAGGAGTTTGTGCATGAACTCAGAAAGGCTTAAGCCAAGTGGCTGGGCATGGTGGCTCATGCCTGTAATCCCAGCACTTTGGGAGCCAAGGTGGGTGGATCACCTGAGGTCAGGTGACTAGCCTGGCCAACATGGTGAAACCCTATCTCTATTACAAATACAAAAATTAGCTGGGCATGGTAGCATACACCTGTAATCCCAGCTACTCGGGAGGCTGAGGTAGAAGAATCACTGGAACCCAGGAGGAAGAGGTGGCAGTGAGCCAAGATTGTGCCACTGCACTGCACTCCAGCCTGGGCGATAGAGTGAGACTCTGTTTCAACAACAACAACAAAAAAGGCTTAAGTCAGGGATTGACAGTTTTTTGAAATGTTGTGAAAACAGCCATAGACATTAAATAAATGAATGGGCATTGTTGTGTTCCGACAAAATTTTATTTACAAAAGCAGGTGTCAGGTGGTGGGCCATACTTTGACAACCCCTGGCCTAAACTTATGACGTGAGGGTGGAAAGAAAGACATCAAGGAAAGAATCAATGAAAGGAACTTGGAAATAAAGCTTTGCTGAACTTGGTAACTAAACCAAATAGAGTTAATAGGAGGAAGGGCAAAGGGTGGACTTGGAGGAGGAAAAAGATTATCCTGGAGTTTCAAGCCTAGAAGATATCATTAATAGAGTTTAGGAGCAAGTATCAATGACTTAAGGAAAGAGAAAGGTGCATTTGAATTGAGGACTTTTGAGAACATGTAAAACTAGCAATTGGTGAAGCCCTGCTGGGCCATGGGGTAGAAGTCTGGGCTGGCTGTGTGAAGCAGAACAGTATTTTCCTTGAGGTGATGCTTTTAAGGGGAGGTGGTATCTGAGGAAGAGCAGAAGGATGAAGATAAACATAGGAGACCAGCATGTTTATGAAGTGCAAGAGGAAGATGAACTGTAAGAAACTGAGAAAAGATATGGGAAATGAGAACCAATAGGATAATAGTGTCTTCAGAGCCATGGCCAAGCTAACTCTCAGGAGGAATTGGTCATTACTGTCTGACGTTCCGAGAGGTCAAGCAGAATGGCGCTGAGAAAGAGATTGTTTTGTTTCTTGACCAGAAGGTTACTGGTGGCCCTTCAAAAGGAAGTCCCAAGAGAGTTGTGGTAAGAAAAGGCATCCCAGAGATTCAATTCAGAGAAGATAATGAGGAATTAAGAGAAAGTTTGTAAGTTTAAAGAAGAGAAGCAGAAAAGCAATTGAATGGAGCACCTTATTCCAAGGGGAGGCTTGCTTGTGTTTGATGACAGACTTTGAGAAGGATTCAGTGGAGAATAGACTTCAAGTTGTTGCAGAGGGGATGATGGGGCTAATGGAGGACAGAAAGAAGGTGAACTAGCTGGAGAGGAGTGATACACTCTAACTCTGGAAATGTAAGAGAATGTGTGTATACTGGAATTTTCCAAAGTGCTCTTCCTTGATGCATTCTTTTTACAGGAGGGAAATACCTTTGTCCAGGCAAGATCAGGAAGTAGATGGAAGCAGGGTTAGGATTAAGGGCTTAAGTAGTATAAAGAAGATTTGCAGTAGCCATTGTTTAAAAAAAAATAGCAAGTGATCTCCTAGAACTCAATACTTGGATTATTGAGACATACTCAGTTTTCTTTTAGCAAAATATCTCTCATTGACTAGGACTTAAGGCTGTAGTGCTAGCATTGAAAATTTATTTTATTTCGTATTGAAACAAGAAGAGAAAGGGGAAAAATAAACACTTCTGAGATTAATGAATATGCCTCTCATTATCTTTGGAAGAAACTATGTGGCCTGTTTTCCTTGGTTATTAGCATCTCCAACAAATAGAAGAGCCTATGTTCATAAATATGATTGGGTCAAATTTGACAATAGGGTCAGACTAAAGTTAGCTGACATTGACTTTAAAAGTACTTCCTTCAAAGTACTTGAAATTTGGTGATTTCATATTTTCTTGGATTAGGGATTGATTTCTTTGCTCAGACTTCTTCAGAATACAAATAACTTTGTAAGGGCTAATCTGTTTAAAGGTTTGTCTTAACTCTCTTGGCAGGAGCTAGGATAGCAGGGTAGAAGGAGAACTGCGAAAACAAACAAACAAACAAAGGAGAGTTAAAAACGAAAGGGTAAACACTACCTGCTTACTTTGCTTTGCTTTCATTATTTTGCCTAAACTGTTGTGGTTGACACACGTGGACAGTAGTTTATAACTAGGTTCTGAGCCCCAGATGCCCACAGCTAACACTTATGTAATGCTCACTGTGTGCCATGGGCTAAGTGCTATAAATGAATGCATATATAATATAAATGCATTAACTCATTAATTCTCATGACAATTTGATGAGGTGAGCTCTATTACTGTCTCCCAGGATCACCCAACTTGTGAATAGGGGAGCAGGATCTTACCCCAGGAAGCGTGGCTCCAGAGTTTGCAATTGTAACTGCTGGATGAATTTGTTATAAAAAAGCCTTATTTATTTTTCAGTCCTCCACCCTGACTTGTGCCTTCAGCAAAATTTTGAAACATTTTGAGTTTATACATATGAAGAAAAAGAAATTGATGTGGGTTTATTTTCCCCTATTAACATTTTCTTTGATTTACAATCTGTTATATCAGACATGATGTGAAAGGGGTTGACAACAACCTAGACTATATTTATTTCTCAATCTGCTGATGTAAAGAAAAAAGGGGAGGAGTTAGGTGAGATTTGGAGTCTGAAATGGTTTTTCTACACCAGGGTTTTTAGGGAGATTCTAAACAGAGCGCACTCTCATTTGTTTCACATTAAATGCCTTGCCCAGTTAATCTCCTTTTCACATTGCCATGCTTGATACAGAGGGCTCCAGGCCTAGTTTGCTAGGTGGTAGGACCTTTAGAGATTATACTATCCAAATCCTTTACTTTACAGATGCAAAAATGGAGACTGAAAGGGGTTAAGCAGGGTGAGAACATTAACAACACTTTGTTTTGAAACAAGCTTTTTTGATTCATTCCAACCTTCATACTAAAATTTGAAAGCATACTTTTGTGTACAGTTTCTTAATATTTGGAAATTAACATCAGCCCAAGCCTCCCTGAAAACTGTTGTGAATTATTGCTATATATAAAGATTAATGAAATAATTGCTTTTGAGCTGCTACTAAATTTGGTGGATCAGGGTCATCTAAAAAAACTCAAGCAAAGGTGTGAAAACTTTATTTTGCATGTTTGTTTTTCTCCTAGTTATTATTTACTGCTCAATCAGCATTAACAGAAGAAAAATAATTTGGCTGCTAAGTTGCTCTAGTATAGGATTTCAAAGGACCTTATTAGACAGAGATGTAATTTCATCCCCTGGGCCTTTTATATAACAGAGTGCATATTTGGGTTACTCATTTTGACCCGGAATTAAACAATAGATTTAAGTTGTATTCAGGAAGTTAAAATATTTATTCAACAAAGATTTAAAAGCATTTTACAGTTATTTCCAAATTCCTAAGGGTATCTTTATAGCTTTATTTTCTTATTTTAGCTAACTCTTGTCTGAATAGCTCCTGCCTCAAAGAATTTTCTGTTTATTTCATAAATCTTATAAAATGTATATATTTGATAACTACTGTGTATAATCAGTGTTTTTTAAATGAACATCTTTGGCAGATTGATATAAACATGATTTTGTATATTGCTTAACTATATATGTAGGTCATAGTTTTGTTATGGTGCTCAGTAATGAAAAATATGGAGTAGGTGTTACAAGTGGTAATAAAGCTAATATTAAGGAAAGTAAAGTATTAAGGCTGAAGATTCCTAAGTTCTAAATAAAAAGGCTTTGCAGTTTCAGTTTTAGGAGCATTTTCATAAGATGAAAGAGGCGAATAGTGCCAAGGTGCTACCAACTCCAGCTGTCTAGAAGTGCAAGGATTCTTCCTTTAGCTTCTTTTAAAAGTGGTCACCTCAGCTCACTCTCTCCAGGACTGACTGCTTTTCCCCTTTCTTCTGTAATTTGCATAGTATTATCCACATTGATTCATGTTTGGGGTGATTGTTTCCCTCCTCACTATGAGATTGTGAACGTCTTATTTTCTTTCCATGAAATAAAGTTTTCATTGGCTGAGATCCCAGTTAGACTGATTTTTTTTTCTTATTTCGTTTGTTTGCTTAATATTTTAGATTTTGAAAGTCCTTCAAAATTAAAGTACTTGCATACTATCCTAGGGCAATAATTTGTGACTGAAAACCTTTGTGAAAAATCCTAAGAGGTGTTTAAAAGTTTATGTTAAGTAACTTGTTATCAGTGGCTAAGAGGTCTTTCCAGAGTGCGTGTCCACTGCACATTTATATGGAACTTACTGTAATCGTATCTGCTTATTTTTTGGATGATGCAGACACATTCCATTGCACAAAAATTACTCTGCAAAAGTAAATCAGGAATCATCAATGATAATTTCGGGTTATGCATGCTGATTTTAGAATGTTGAATCAATTTGCTAATCTTCAGAGGAGTAAGTTTTACACCAATTGTTTCTAGTTTAATAGGCTTAATATTTCAATAATGCTAGACTAAGTTTTCTTCTTACTTTTATTCTTGCATAATTGTTGGAATTATATGTACATTGTTTTAATTCTTGAGCCCTTAATATCAAATAGCTTGAGCATTAAGGGAATTAATTGGAGGCCTTAGGATATGGGTGTTTATTACATGAACGTGGATTGAATGTTGATGTTGGGATTTTAAACGGGAAGTTGCTTTGCTGTTAGATTCCATCACATTGAGTGTATCAACATTTATACAAGGAAGTTGGGAAGAAATGTACTCTCAGTCCCTGGTTGCTCTGTGTTTGTGAAAAGTAACGAATTTAGGAGTTGATCTAAAAGGAGAATTTTTGCGTTAACGTTTTTAAAACTTTAAAGCATCTTTAAACAGTATTTTTGACTCACATGTCTAGATGTATATTTACACCCCCAGAAATTTAAGCAAGTCTGTTTAAATATTTTTGTCCTTTTCCTGAATGTCAACCTTTTGGCAGAGTGTTTATAATGTTAAAGCTTGAAGAGCGAGTAGAGATCACACAGTCCAACTCTGTCATTTCATAGATGTAATTAGAGTAAACTAAGGATCAGTCTGAGTATAATGAAGTATAAAAAAGAACTTGACACTCACTGTCACACAACACAGTTGATAGAAATTCGTTGGTCATTCATTGGCCACTGGTCATCTTCACCCGGGCTCTGTGGCTTGCACTGTATTCCCATGGTCTCTTTCTCTGACCCGCCTTGCATCTCCTCCTCTTCCCTAAGTGTTTTGAATTTCTCTTCTTTGTCCTCAGCATCCTGAATTCCTCCTACTTCATTTTGCAGAAATTTAGCTGTCTGTGTTATACCCTAATCATCCAATGTATGCCCAGATAACTATGCCTTTTTCATCCAAAGATCCTCTAAAAGATGACAATGTTTTAATTTTTATTTATTTATTTATTTATTTATTTATTTATTTCTGTCTGTCTCTAAGTGGTTTTATTTTCTGAATTTATTCATATGAAAGCGCCACTGTGGCAACTTCACAGTCCCAGCAAAGTACAGAGTAAAAGTTTTGAGACTCTGGTTTATGTAAAAATTGGCTACACAAATTAATATATCATGTCAAATAAAAGCATAGAAGCTTTAACCTCATCTCATTTATCTACATACATCTTCCACTGCTGAGGGGAAGCACAGCTGATCATCACCTCACCTAAAAATTATTAAGCATAATTTTCTTTTGTTTCTTTTTTTTTTAAATTTAAATTTAAATTTTTTTATTTTTATTTT
>NW_012109408.1:467797-490928 GCF_000951045.1 Mandrillus leucophaeus | reverse complement strand
GGGTATATCCCCAGTAATGGGATGGCTGGGTCATATGGTATTTCTAGTTCTAGATCCTTGAGGAATCGCCATACTGTTTTCCACAATGGTTGAACCAGTTTACAATCCCAAGCAAGAGCAAACACATTCAAAAGCTAGCAGAAGGCAAGAAATAACTAAGATCAGAGCAGAATTGAAGGAGATAGAGACACAAAAAACCGTCCAAAAAATCAATGAATCCAGGAGCTGGTTTTTTGAGAAGATCAACAAAATTGATAGACTGCTAGCAAGACCAATAAAGAAGAAAAGAGAGAAAAATCAAATAGACGCAATAAAAAATGATAAAGGAGATATCACCACCGACCCCACAGAAATACAAACTACTGTCAGAGAATACTATAAACACCTCTACGCAAATAAACTAGAAAACCTAGAAGAAATGGATAATTTCCTAGACACTTACACTGTCCTAAGACTAAACTAGGAAGAAGTTGAATCCCTGAATAGACCAATAACAGGCTCTGAAATTGAGGCAATAATTAATAGCCTACCAACCAAAAAAAGTCCAGGACCAGACGGATTCACAGCCGAATTCTACCAGAGGTACAAGGAGGAGTTGGTACCATTCCTTCTGAAACTATTCCAATCGATAGAAAAGAGGGAATCCTCCCTAACTCATTTTATGAGGCCAACATCATCCTGATACCAAAGCCTGGCAGAGACACAACAAAAAAAGTTTTTATTTTTTATGAGACACATCACCTGCAGCACGATTTTTCTTCTATTACAGTTGACACATAGCTATGTATTTTAATAACACATGTAGACAAACATTTGATGAATTTGTTTTTTATTTTTTATATACTTAGGAAATAGGTAGGTTTTCTGCTGTCAATAACCGCTCAGAAACACTTGATGACTGACTACTATAGTTAAAAATTATGAATGAGAATAAGAAGGCAACATAATATTTTAAGAGGGACACTGTCCCACTCACTGAATTATCATATAACCTGTCATAGTACATTAACTGCTCTGAACCTCTTTCCTCATCTATAACCTTCATTCTGGTCTGCACTGGAATCAGAGTTAAACTGTGCCTTGTAAAACATAAAGTTCTTTATAAATACAACTGTTAGGGCCTGGGCGCAGTGGCTCATGCCTGTAATCCCAGCATTTTGGGAGGCTGAGGCTGGTGGATTGCTTGAGCCCAGGAGTTCGACACCAGCCTGGGCAACATGCTGAAACCCCATCTCTACAAAAATATACAAAAATTAAACAGGCATGGTGACGCTCACCTGTAGTCCCAGCTACTTGAGAGACTGAGGTTGGAGGATCACCTGAACCCAGGAAGTGGAGGCTGCGGTGAGTCGTGATCCAGTCACTGCACTCTATCCTCGGAGACAGAAATGTTTTTTTTGTGTGTGTGTGTGTGTGTGTATATATATATATATATATATATATATATATATATATATACTCCCCTAGGGTGGTGAGACACACACACACACATATATACACACACACACACATATACATACACACGTATATAACATTCTACTCTAGATATATATTAAAACAACTGTTAGATATTATGAGTTGTGACAGTGATGATAGTCATCATCTAAACTAGGCAGGTCTCTTTTCCCTGGCAGACTCTTCACAGGTAGGCTGCTCACAGGCTTATCCTCCTAAGTAATGTGTTTATATGTACTCGAAATAACTACATAGGACACAATGTATAGTCCACTGAGGAAACATAAAGAAAAAGGATATTCCTGGTCTCTTGCTCTTTCTGTTTTTTGTTTTAAGAGACAATCTTACTTTGTTGCCCAGGCTGGAGTGCAGTGGCTATTCACAGACGCAATCATAACTCCTGGACTCAGGTGGTCCTCCCGCCCCAGCCTCCTGAGTAGCTGGTGTGTGTCACCACTCCAGGCTCAGTCTCTTGCCCTTTATGTTGTCATTCAACATCAAAATAAATTTCTTCTTCTTTTAATTTTATTTTGAGATGGAGTCTTGCTCTGTCACCCAAGCTGGAGTGCAGTGGTGCAATCTTGCCTCACTGCAACCTCCTCCTCCTGAGCTCAAGTGATTCTCCTGCCTCAGCCTCCAGAGTACCTGGGACTACAGGCATGAACTACCACGCCCAGCTAATGTTTGTTATTTTATTTTATTTTTTTTAGTAGAGATGGGGTTTCACCATGTTGGCCAGACTTGTCTTAAGCTCCTGACCTCAAGTAATCTACCTGCCTCGGCCTCCCAAAGTGCTGGGATTACAGGTGCAAGCCACCACAGCCGGCCAATTTCTTCTTATTGAAACGTAGATGTCAACATTGCATTTGTTAGATATTTCTTAACTTCCTCTCTTATTTGAGTATCTAAAATATTGTATTTCTTTTGCTCTAGTGTCATATAGCTAAATTGCTAGACTCTGAATTAATATCAATAAATATATCACACTAGCCAGTAAGGGTTATACTAAATATATGTAAATGTTTTAAATGGTTTCAAAATTAATATTTTGAGTAATATGCTGTGGATGGAAAGCTTATTCATGACCAATATAAGTTATACAAAATTAGTTATACAAAATTAATGTTATACAAAATTAATGTTTCAAAGGATATCTGAATTTCAAAAGGACTCTTCAGATGATCAGCTCCATAATTATACTTTTCATCTAATTTTATGTACAAGTGCTCCTCTAGGGTGGCGATAAGTGAAATCATCGGTTAGTGCTAGGACTCTAAGCTGACCTAAAAAACTACATTTGAAGCTGTATTCAAAGAATTTCATTTAGCCTTACCAGGACAACTGTCATTCTCATGTAACATTATAAAGTTTTGCATTGAGATTGGGCTTGAAATAAATGCCTGCATTTGCTCAGAGACTGTTAAGGAGGGAAGTAGAGTAGGAAGTTGTCTCTAGAAATAAAATGATAATGAAGCCTATTGTTTATTTGGTACCTACTAATTATAAACCACAGTGATTATATATGACACATAAGTTTTCATAGACATTAAATATATGTATGTATATTTGCAGTTTTTTTCCTTGCAAAAATGACAAGTATAATTGGGGTATTTTTTTTAAAGACAGGACAATAAAATCTAGTAAGGTTAGGATTTTGCCCAAACTCATATAGAAATTAGCAAAGATGGGATCCAAATCCAGGTCTGTCTGATCGTAGAGTCTTTGTTTACTCTGCTATATCATATTTATTATTCATTGATGGATGCATTAAACAAATGTATTAAACAAATTAATTCAGCCCTTGCCATTGCCAGGAACTGTTATAGATGCTGAAAATGCTGCAGTGAAAAAGGACACCAAGTTCTTGCTTTCAAATAGTTTATATTCTAGTGAAGGAAATAGAATATACAAATTTGTCTAGTGGCGTTAAGTGCTACAGAGAAAAGAGCAAAGCAATGTAACAGGATCAAAAGTGATGGTCTAAGAGGTATTTGTACTGTATCGCTATGGAGATCAGTGATCAGGGAAGGCTCCTTCTATAAAACTGACATTTGAGCACAGGCCTGAAGGAAGTAAAAGCGTGAGCTTATGGTAATACATGAGGGAACAGCCTACAAGCGAAAGGAAGAGCTCATGCAGTGCTCCTCAAGTGGGGACTTGGTGGCATGATCATGGAACAGAAATGAGGCCAGTGTATCTGAAGCAGAGTGAGTGTTGGGGATAGCGTAGGGTACAAGGTCTGAGAGGTAGTATGGTGTCAAAACCTGTAGACCTCAGTCAGGACGTTGGCTTTTACTCTGAGGGAGACGTCAAGTCACTGGAAGGCTTTGGGCAAATGTCTGACATAGTGTGCCTTGTGTTTTAGGTGGAGACTAGACTGTAGGACAATGGGGAAGGATCCAGGAAACCAGTTAGGAGGCTGTTGCAGTAGTTCAGGCATGAGATGGTGGTGGCTGAAGCTAGCGTTGTACCTGTGGAAGTAATGAGAAGTGGTAGAATTCTGGATCTATTTCAGAGGTAGAGCCAACAAGATAAGCTGATGATGGATATGGGGTCTGAGGAAAAGGAAGGGTCAGTAATGACTGTCAGTTTTTGACCCTAAGTATTATGATGAGAAACTTTTCGGGAGGGAAGATGGGAAAAAAATTAAGAGTTCAGTTTTTGTATGATGTGGGGTAGGTTTTTTCTCTCATCTATCTGGCAAACCATTCCCAGCACATTTCTTAGCGTTTCTCCTTTTTCATTTATCATCTATTTTTTTATTTATCATCTATCAGGTATCCATTTATGTCCATGAAAATAGGTTTACCAATCTTCTTGTTCAAAGCTTGCATCTTACTGATCTTTATCACTTGACCTGTAAAATATTTTGCTGTTGTCATTGCATCTATTAACTAGCAAGACAGGTGTGTTAAAATCTCCTACTGTGATGGTGGATTTATCAGTTTATCTTACAATTCTATTGTTATATGCATAATTGAAAGTATGCTGGATGCATGCACTAATTCTTGCATTAATTCTTCCTGGTGAATTAAACTTTCCTCAATATGTTATGCTGTTTATCAAATACCCTCCTTTGCTTTAAGGTCCACGTTGTTTTTTATGAATGTATCTACACACATGATTTCTTTGGATAGCATTTGTGTTTCCGTTTTTGAGCTCCTATTGTTTTGAACTTTATTTGTGGGAAACCCTGGGGTTTGAATTCAGATTCACTTTTGTCAGATCCTTGGAAACCCTATCATCTGGGGTTAGTTTAAACTAAAGTTTGATTTAGGATTTGTTTGGCTTCACAGATAGCATGAATTTTGATCCCAAATTGAATATTGTGGGCTTGTAGTGAGGAATTGTCAGGAACAGGATTTTCTTCTTTTTCCCCTCCCTCTGAGCCAAGGTCAAGACAGGCTTGTATCCCCATCATTGCCCTTTGCAAGATGGGCCTTTTCTACTTTATCACTGAGGGTGCAGCCCTTCAAGGAATCCACCGTGATGTGACCATCCCACTTTTAATATCTCAAGTTGGACTCCTGGTTTTGCCTTACTAACACCCAAGTTGGAGTCCAGGGCAAACGCAGCCTGTGCTTGCTAACCCTACAGAATTTTCAAGTCTTTTCGTTTTGTTCTATGAGATATTCCTTACTTTCCTGCCATCTCCACCAGGCATTAAAAGATACTTCATTTTTATATAATATTTTTCATCAGTTGTACCAACAAAGGGTTCTCTGAACATCTAATTCACAGTAGCTCTTGCTGACATGCAATGTTGTAAACATAGGAGGGTTTGAAGCCAAACCTAGCACTGTGGTATCTGTTCACCAGCTTCGTGGGGTGGATATTTTCAGGTTGCATGAAGATCCTGTTCTTCACAACCGTTCACTCCGTGGTTTTAGCCTCCACTAATTATTATTGTCTGAATTAATTATTACACCGAAGCTACAATATGGTGATTTTCAAATTCTATTATTTCTTTTACATTTGTTTGTTGCCATTTTTTCTGTAAAGGAAAGAGTTTTTCTCCAACATCTCTTTACTTTTTTCTTATCTTGTGGTCTCATGGATCATTTTTTAATTTGATGTGTTATAATTCTTTACTATGATAATTATTTTGATGCTCAGATTGTCTTGAATTTTAGGGTGGAAGCCCCTGAAGCCAACTCCTTTGTCCTTTTGCTATGTGTCACTAAAGTCTTTCAGTCTATCTTTGCTTTTTGGCAGAATAAGATGTCCCAGGCTGGCTTTATACTTTCTCTGCTCCAGATCTGGAAGCAGCCAATTTTTCCGACGAATCCTGCTTTTTTGGATGGGAAACGACATTTAGAAACAAAATCGGAGTTCTGGATGTACCCGTTGCTACAAGTGTCATTGTGTTTGGGCCCTTTTAGTGGAAAGAACAAGAAAATTGTGTGTGTGTGTGTGTGTTTAAATCATAAGTCTGTATTGATATTCTCAACTAAGAGTTTATTTTCTCTAAAAAAGTAGTGTCAGAAATTATAGCATAGAGGTAAATAATTCCAGTTTTTCGACGTACTTTTGGCTGTTTGACCTTGGACAATTTACTTAACTTCACTGTCTTTCTTAGTTTCCACATCTCCAAAATCAGAATCATAAAAGTACCTCAAGGATAGTTGTGAGAAGTAAGTGTGTGGATTTATATAAAGTGCTCACAGCAGTCCCTGGCTCAGAGTATGTACTTTTAAATTATTTGCTAAAAATATGAGGTTGGACCATGTGAAACTAACACTATTTGACTGTCTTTAACCTACAAAAATGATAACTTCGTGCGGTTCCTCCTGATAAATGTGAACACCTTCACTGACCGAGTGCCTTTTAGGGGTAGCACCCTTTGCTTTAAGGTCCATTTGCTTTAAGGTCCATTTTGTTGGTATCCTCAGCTCTGCTGTTGATAAAGACAAGTAAAAGAGTCTCTGCCTTGAGGAAGCTGAGAGATTAATAATAGAGCTATAAATAAAGTTTCCTAGCACTGTAGTGCTTTCTGCCTGTAGTGGGGGGAATGAAACAGGACTCTTCTTAGGTTACCATAAGCAACTTGGGGGAAGGAGACAAAATCTGGCAGTCTGCTGAACAGGGTGGAATTTTAGATTGAAGACCCTGGAATTAAGGTGGGAATTCCAATGGGATGTCCTCAGGGAGTCACTTAGGAAAGCAAACCACATGTGTGCAATGCTGTGTGCAATTTGACACACAATTGTAATGCAGACAGAAGTCTTTAATAATCAGGAAGCTAGTTCCATAATATGAAGAAATTTAATATATGTTAAAATTCTATGTATTTCTTTGTTGTTTTTCTTTTTTAGAATTTTCTGTGTGTCTTTCTTATGTGCCAGAAACCCAACCTCGGAGCAGTATTTTCACCATTGAAATGGTGCCATTAAACACTTGAAATCAAGCTAACATGTGATTATCCTTCACAATAGCACCGCAATTAGAAGTTTCTATGATGATCGTGTTAAGATGAACATGGGGATTAGGGGTGCTAACTTTATATATATACACACACACACATACACATAGATATGTATATATAAAGAGCTCTCTATATATGTATATGTATGTATATATATCTTTTGACTACCCAACAACCCAACTACTAATAGCCTATTGTTGACTAGAAATCTTACTGATAACATGAGCTGTTTGTTAACACATTTTTGATGTTACATATATTATGTACTGTATGTAAGCTAAAGAAAATATTAAGAAAACCATAAGAAAGAGCAAGTAGATTTACTATTCATTAAGTGAAAATGTATTATTGTAAAGGTCTTCATCTTCATAATCTCCACATTGAATAGGCTGAGGAGGAGGAGAAAGAAGAGGGGTTGGTCTTGCTGTCTCAGGGATGGCAGGAAAGAAAATCAAGTGAGTGGACCCACGCTGTTTCAACTCACGTTGTTCAAGGATCCAGTGTAGTTTATTCCATGATTCTGTCATTGTCTTCTGTTAAATATTAATGTAATGAGAGTAACACGGAATTAACACAAATATGTGGCTGAAGGTACCTGATCTTCCTTCGGAAGTTTCTTTTTCTTTTTTTTTTTGAGACAGAGTCTCCCTGTGTCACCCAGGCTGGAGTGCAGTGGTGCAATCTCAGCTCACTGCAAGCTCCGCCTCTCGGGTTCACGCCATTTACCTGCCTCAGCCTCCCAAGTAGCTGGGACTACAGGCGCCCGCCACCATGCCCGGCTAATTTTTTTGTATTTTTGGTAGAGACAAAGTTTCACCATGTTAGCCAGGATGGCCTTGATCTCCTGACCTTGTGATCCGCCCGCCTCGGCCTCCCAAAGTGCTGGGATTACAGGTGTAAGCCACTGCACCCAGCCAGAAGTTAGTTTTTTTTTACTGGCCAGTATTTAGTTAATCTCTGTATTAAATCACAAATATTTGTACAAAATGTATTATTGTTGTTATTATTATTATTATTATTAGAGATGGAGTCTTGCCCTGTCGCTGGGCTGAAGTGTGATGGTGCAATCTCAGCTCACTGCACCCTCCGCCTCCTGGGTTCAAGCAATTCCCCTGCCTCAGCCTCCTGAGTAGATGGAACTACAAGCGAGCACCGCCACGCCTGGCTAATTTTTTGTATTTTAGTAGAGACAGGGTTTCACCATGTTGGCCAGGCAAAACGTATTCTAACTCTGTTTCTTGTAGGCATGTTGCATTCTTACAATGGCTGTAATTGTTTTCAGAAGTGATTTAATTGATGAAAGTGTCAGAACGGAGAAATATTATGAGACTCTTCTCATGAAGTGCCTTTTATAACTGTTAATGAGCACAATAGTTAGATGGTTACCACAGCTAGTCTGCTTCCCTTCTGTATTCTATGCGTCCAGTTATTTGCCCAGTCCTTATGAAATTAAAAGCAAAGTTTTTGCAAAGTACTAAGAAACATCTTGCTAAAGACGAACTCTAGCCAGGCCTTGACTTTTTGTATCATGTGTTTCATATTTTACACACTTTGACTATAATGAGACTGACATATCCATGTGAGTCATGCTGATGAATAGGATGTGTGTTTGTGTTTATGTTCTGTATGAGGGTTTTTTGGAGTATGTGAATTATTATAATCATAAGAGTGTATTAAGCCATCCTGATAAGAAATTTTAAACATGTAAACTATTCATTCAAAAAAACCATTTACAGAGAATTTCGTTAAGGAAAACATGATGAATGGATGTTTATCTTTTAAACATTATATGATTGTATTAATAACACATGATGAAAATTCTAACCACTGTTATCTTTGGCTGGTGAGTTTTTCCTTTGTGTACATTCTGAATTTCCAGGTTTTTCCCTTGATGCACCAATGTGACTTTTATGATTATCAAGATTTTAGTGGATTCCCAGGTGCCTTTTATTTGGTGAAGAAAACAATGTTCTAATACAAAGCAAATGAAAATAGCTGCACATATGATATTAATAGCCAGCATTTATCAAGGAATTACTGCATATTAAACATGTGTTAAGTATCCTATATGTATTATTCAATTTAATCTTCACACAATTGTATAAAGAAAATGCTATTTTTATTTCTATTTTATAGGGAAAATGGAACTTGGTGATGTTTAATAACTTGTACAATATAAGAGCTAGTAAGTATCGGAACTGGGATTTGAACCTACCTTCAGAACTCAAGCTCTTATCTGTTATGTTACACTTGATTTATTCTGCTGGTTTCATTGATGCTTTCATTTATGTGACATGTTTTTGCCAGTTTGCATTTTGGAGGAGGAAGCGCTGGGCTTCAGGAGCAGAAGGATGAAAATGACATATCCCATGCTCTGAAGGAGCTTGCAGTCTACTTGATTAGACAGTCATTGAGCTGTGGGCACATCTGCCTGGGACAAAGAGAGAGGAAGCATCAGGTTGACTTCTTGGAGAGTGATATTTGGGCTTAGCTGGTATAGAAAGGGAGAAGGGTATTCCAGATATTCCAGGAAGCAAGTATGGAATTTGCAAAGCAGCAGTTTTTGCAAATGACTCGGCAACCAGATTTTGAAAAGCCTTGCATGCCTAGTGAAGGAGCTCTGAGTTTTGCAGTGTGAACACTGGGGAACCATTAAGAGAGCGTAAGCAATAATAGAATGAGATTTCCTTTTCTGTTTTATTTTTTGCTGTTTTTAAATAAATAAACTGAAGATTTCTCTAACAATGGTGTAGAAGTTCTGTTAGAGTGGAGAGTTTCCAGTTGGTAAGATCATACTGAAGGCTGCCTGTCAGGAGTCCAAGATCAAAGTCCTTATGGGAATAGGAAGAGATAAAAAGGTTTGAGTACCTGGGATTTCAATTTAATACTAAAGTTGTACAAAAATTAATAACATTTTTTGACAGTATATTCATTAATAATCGTTTCTCAATTGAATGTGTTTGGAACTTATTCAGCCAGAAACTTTGATATTCTAGAAACAAAATTGTTTATAGCAAACAATCAGTTATGCTTGTTTTAATATTTTAGCCTAGCTCTTAGCTTCTGCAATGAAGTTGAGACTTTTAAGAAAATATATACACACTACACACAAACACACACATGCTTACACAACAACTTACTTTTTATCAGCTTACACTAAGTCTCAAATTGGTTTAAGTTGTAAAAGTTAAGATCTTAAGTCTTCATGAATAGATGATAGTATTATAATATGACAATAATAAATTTATTTTTATTAAATGAAAACCTTTCTGAAAAGTTTGTAGAATTTGGAATGTTTGCTATAGTCAAGAAATATTACATTAGCAACATCAACCACAGATAAAAGTTTTATATCATTTGCCTAATCCAGGGGTTTGCAGATTTTTTCTTTAACAAGACAGAAAGTAAGTATTTCAGGCTTCACAGGCCATGCAGTCTCGGTTGCAGCTGCTTAACTCTGCTGTTACAGAATGAAAACGTCCACAGCCAATATGTTAATCAACGAATGTTACTGTGTTCTAATAAAACTTTATTTCCAAACACAAATGGCAGGATGGGTTTGGTATGTGGGCAGTTATTTGCTCTATAGTTTTGTTTGTTTACTTGTTCTTGATTCTTAATTTTATAATGATGCAGGCTTGCACTGAACAATACTGTGTTTGGTTCTAATAGATGCTTATTTTAACCGTATTAGTATTCAGTGTATTCTCCATGATGCTTTTCCCCTTAGTGACATACATTAATTTTATATTTGGTAGAATGAGATACATTAATTTATTTGTTTTGGCCTTTACGTCTTCTTGTCATTTGGATTTCATGGTGACTTGACTGTGGTTTGTTCTTTTTAATTCTTTCAGATATTCACTTAACTAGAGAGGTTGTTGTGTCTATCAAAAGGCCGACTGGAGGCATGTGCCAGAGCTAGACCAGTATTTTGCAGCCAGTGGTATGAACCTGGAGGGACCAAAGTTTACAGCCTCTCTCTCCACTGCCTCCAAGATAGTGGCTGTGACTGGGTTCCTTCCTTTCCTTCTTTTCTGCCTTCCTCTATTTCTGGGGTTAGTTATAGATATTTTGAATACTGATACACAGTAAAATTTTAGTTTAGAAACACAAAATTTAGGGGGCTCATATAATTGATGGAAAAGAGAATATTTCACTTTCTCCTTTAATACTTGGTTTAGGAATAATATTCTTTCTCTGTCATAAAAATCACAAATGTTACAATATAACAATTTCTCCTACTTTAAACTCACTTGATTCACGCCATCTTTCCTTATTGCCCCAGCTTGAAGTGGTATCTCATGTGCCATGGTTCCAGTAGTACTTTGTTCATATCAGTCATATGAAATTTCTATGGCACTAAATTTAATATGAGATTGTTAGCCCCTGGCTGGAGGTGAAGGTGAAGGTGGAGTGGTGGGTGCAGGGGTCAGACAGGGAAGACTTGCCTCCTTTATCTTCAACTGTCCCTGGAGTCTAATGGAGTGCTTCACATGCAGAAGGTTCAGATCATTATGTGTTGATGGAATGAATGGATAGATATTCCACTTGAAGGAACATGGGTGATGAGTATGATACTGTTGCTAGCAGTCATTTCCCTCATATACCTTAAATGCATAAAACTTCCTAGTGGGCTTTTGTGGCCATCATTTAGCTCACCCTTAACTAAGCATCAATCTTGTCCTAAGTATTATTTTAGATTCTGGGGATACGTAATCAATTACTTAATTATCTAGTGGGGAAGACAAACATTAGCATATTATTTTAATAAAATGTGGCAGGTGCAACTCTGGGACCTGTGCAGGATTCTTCGGAGTCTAGAGGAGGTCACGCCCCTTTGTTTCAGGAAGATGGACGGTCTTTTCTGTCTCCTACATTCCCAGCCAAATCCTGAAATATGTGTATAGGCAAACTAGGGAAATAACAGGAAGAAGAGCAGGAGAAAATTTAAGCTGAAGGGCTCACTTTAACAGAGGTGGGTGAGACAATGAGGTACAGACAAGGAATCTCAAGCTGTGTTGTTGGTGGATGAGTCTGGAGAAATACACTGGGATCAGCTTCTGGAGAGTTATGTGTATCATTGTAAGGAAACTTGAACTTTATCTTGAGAGGAAGTAGAGTAGACAGTGGTCAAGTGTCCATTGTAGAGTTTTACCCTTGCCTCTACATTTTCTAAATGTCAGACATCTTCTCTGTTTTTCTCACATAAAATGGGGATACAAATGATCTATCTTACAGGGTTTGTTTATTCATTCCAGAGTGAATTTATGAATGCATACTGTGTTCCAGGACTCTCTAGGCCTTGGGAATACAGCACTAAGCATGAGATAAATCCTTATTCCAAAGCGCTTATATTTCTGAGTGTGGTAGAGAGAAAGATAAGGAGCAATATCAGTGAAATATGTAGTCTGTTAAATGGTGGGTGGAGGATAAAGAATCCTGGGACCAGGTTAGGAGCGAGGAAGAGGGAAGGCTTCAATTTTAAATAACATTGTCTGGAAAGAATTATTTGAGATGACAATTGAATGAAGACCTGAGGATATAGAGGCCGAATTAATGAGGGTATTTGAGGGAAGAGCATTTCGGAGGGCAGAGCAAATGCAAAGACCCCAAATAGAATGCCTGAAGTGTTTGAGAAATGCAAAGAGTCACTAAAGTTGGGGCAGTGGGAGTTACAGTAAGAGATGAGGTCAGGCTAGTAGTGGGGGCCAGACTTTGTAGATCTTTATTGGTCATTGTTAGGATTTGGAGTGAGATAAAGCCACTGGAGAGTTTTGGGCAAGTAATAACATAATATATTTCTTTTTTTTTTTGAGACAGAGTCTGGCTCTGTCGCCCAGGCTGGAGTGCAGTGACCCGATCTCGGCTCACTGCAAGCCCCGCCTCCCGGGTTCACGCCATGCTCTTGCCTCAGCCTCCCGAGTAGCTGGGACTACAGGCGCCTGCCACCTCGCCCGGCTAGTTTTTTGTACTTTTTAGTAGAGACGGGGTTTCACTGTGTTCGCCAGGATGGTCTCGATTTCCTGACCTCGTGATCCGCCCGTCTCGGCCTCCCAAAGTGCTGGGATTACAGGCTTGAGCCACCACGCCTGGCCAACATAATATATTTCATAAGGACACCTTGGCTGCTGTGTTGAGAGTAGCCTAGCTAGGGCGAGGGCACAAGGAAGACCGGTTACAAGGCCAGTTTTTAGGAATAGAGTGGTGAGAAGTGGTGCTTGTAAGGATTAAATAACCTGTAAATCACTTCATATTTACTGTGTGCCTGGCAAATGGTAAGGAATTAATAAATATTAGCTAGCATTTGACTGTTAAAGCTTCTGTCTATGCTCAGCAAGCAGGGTTTAATTCGTTTTTAATCTTTGAGTTTCCCTTGTAAGAATAGGAACTTTGCTGGCTAAGATAATAGTTGTTATCATTTAGCAAGAGCATTCACGGTGAGTTACATTGTACCGCCTCCTTAGCATGTTTTCTTCTAATCTTCTCAGTAACCCAAGGTGGTAGCTGTCCTTATACCAGGATCTTTGCTACATATGCTACCACTGGGGAAGTTGAAGGTATTCAAGACCACAGAATTGGTAACTGGAAACCAGATCTGTCTTTTTCAACTATGCCCATTAGTTTGCATCTTATCGATTCAAAATTTCCAGTAGATTCTGTCAAAGAATAAAATATGTAAGGAAAGAAACATATGAAGGACATGTCTGTTATATTTCTGCCATTATTGGTAACTCTTAAGTAATAGTGATTATATATGTGCTTAATAGATGTTAGTGTGTGTGTGTGTATGTGTTTGTTCTTCTAAATGGTATGTTCGATATGATCAAAGATGACATTGGGCCAAATGTAACCACTTTTCCTGGAGGTTTTAATGGTGTTGCTCAAGAGTCTGTGATGCTTCTGGGTCCTTTTCTCTCTGATGTAGACAATGCATTCATATTGCATGATGATTATCACGAAGTACAAACAAGGAGACTAGAGAAAAGAGAGGCTAAATGACCAAAGATACTTTCTAAGTGGCAGAGTTCATTTGAGAATTCAACAGATTGGCTCCAGTTTCTGCATTCAGCCCGTGTTCTTGCTGAGTAGATCACCCCAAGGCAAAACTATAGGCATGTGGTGTTAGAAGGGACCTTATAGACAGAGCTCTTCATTTTGCATGTGAGAAACTGGGGTTCTGATAGGTAGAATGCCTTGCTGTAGCCAGTAACTGGTAGAACCAGTACTGTAATCTGTGCCTCTCACTTCCATTACCTGGCCCAGCCTTAATTTGATCAGCTGTTTTTCCAGATGAAAAGTATATTCTCCAAGGGAAGAAACAAATACTTTATTCTCTTAAAGTTTTTGAGTGACTGAATGTTTTAATGTGAAAGATTTATTAAAAACTGAATCTTTAATTTGAAAATCAGATTTGTATCTTTCAGTTGTTTTATATCTAATTATATTGAAAAATCAGCAAATTTAGATTCTCTCATTTGTTTCATGTTCATTTCTGATTGCTAACATTTTTAAAAACCTGATATTGTAGCCATATTTAAATAGTTATTTCTACAAATCAAATATAAGGAATAAAATATGTCTTATTTATAACTCACATAAATTTAAATCATAGAAGAATTGAACTTGACAGAGATCCTCAGTAAGAACTTTAAAAAAAATAAGTATCACATGTATTTAATTCACACTTTCCAGTCATTGCAACAAAGCAGGGAATGATTTATGTACAAGGAAAACATTTTTTTGTTATTTTTGTAGTGGGGCATTTATTGCACACACAGTAAGTGTTATAACCAAAACAAATATACAATTGGGACACTGTGTTTAAATTATCTTCTGTCATGTACTATATAAACCAACAATAGTTTGAAATGTATTTAAGCCACCATCTGGGACAAAGCAAAAGCTGTTCCAGGATCCAGCACATGATGGATGTGAGGCGAGTTTCATTAGGAGCCTCCTAGCACGTTTCTGCATCCTGAATCATTTCTTCCACGGTTTGAAAGAATTCCAACATCCGTCCTAGCTCCCTGAGGTTTTGAGTGTTTTTAATAGATCATGACATTTTTTGTGGCCTCCTAAAGAACGAAATCAGTGAAGTTAAACATTATTGCATTTAGATTTCCTTTGAGTCTGGAGAGATAAAATTCAAGTTTGTATCTTTTAAAAGCTTCAGCAGAAATGCCCCATCTGTTGGAAAAAATTCTTACTGGGATTTGACAGTTTGAAAGGAACAATTTCTCTTTTAAAGATGACTCACCTTAATTGAGAACCTATTGCCATGATAACAGGTAGCTATTTAATCAAGTACCCATTAAGTGCTATGGGCTGGAGGCAGTTCAAACCTTAATACTAATCTGGCATTCTAATCCAGATTTGACTGGCTGTAAAGTTTATGTGAGTGTTTTTCTTTCAGGAAACTGTTTGTTGCCTTATCCCTATGTAATGACAACAGTACAAGTAGTGATAGTTACTGAGGCCTTACCATATACAGGCATGGTTCTAAGTACTTTCTAAAAATTCTCACTTATTCATAAGAAAAGTCTTAAGAAGTAGATACATTTATAATTCCCATTTTACCCGTGAGGAAATTGAAGATTTGAAAGGCTGTAGAACCTGCTGGAGGTTGGGTGGCTAGTGATATGGTATGGCTGTGTCACGACCCAAATCTCATCTTGAATTGCAGCTCCCTCCCATAATCCCCGTGTGTTGTGGGAGGGACCCGGTAGGAGGTGATTGAATCATGGGGGTGGGTTTTTCCTGTGCTGTTCTCATGATAGAGAATAAGTCTCATGAGATCTGATGGTTTTTATAAAGGGAAGTTCCTCTGCACATGCTCTCTCTCCTACCACCATGTAAGATGTGCCTTTGCTCCTCCTTCACTTTCCACCATGATTGTGAGGCCTCCCCAGTCATGTGGAACCATGAGTCAATTAAACTTCTTTTTCTTTATAGATTCCCCAGTCTCAGGTATTTCTTCATAGCAGTATGAAAATGGACTAATACAGCTAGTGAGTGCTAGCCTTCTAATTTAATTTTCATGGCAATGTAGGCATTATTCCTGTTTTTACAGGTGATATAATAGGATCAGAGAGGTTAAATAACTCACCCAAATCACATATGTAATAAATAGAAAAAGGAGCTGAATCCATGACTTTTAATTCCAAATTCAGTAATCAAAAAAAAACTTCAACTTTTATTTTAGATTTGGAGTACAATGCGTAAGTTTGTGACATGGGTATATTGTTTGATGCTGAGGTTTGGGGTTTGATTGATCCAGTCACTCAGGTAGTAAGCATAGTAGTGAATAATTACTTTTTCAATGATTCTCTCTCTCTCCTTCCCCTTTCTAATAGCTTCCAGTGTCTGTTGTTACCATCTTTGTATCCATGAGTACCAGTGTTTAGCTCCTACTTGTGAGTGACGGTATTTGGTTTTACCACTTACAAGATGTGGTATTTGGTTTTCTGTTACTGTGTTAATTTGCTTGCGATTATGGCTTCCAGCCACATCCATGTTGCTGCAAAGGACATGATTTTGTCTTTTTTATATCTGTGTTGTATCTCATAGTGTTTGTGTACCACATTTTTAAAATCCAGATTCAATAATTTTTAAAACTAAAACATGTTCCTTCATTTTCAACAATTATATGCATTTTTATGCATAGAAACTTCAATACAACTATGTAAAATATTTTAAATATGTTTAATATGTAACTTAAAAATTATTCAGAGAGGCGTTTTTTGGAATTTTTTATCTAAATTGAATTGGAGAGGATGCAAGGTTGTGACTGCGGATGTGACTTTTCATAGCTACCAAACTTTCTGTGGGTGGACTAGAATATTATGTTCACTTTTTAAAACAAAATATAGCAAAAAATATAACAAATGCAGAAAAGCACTTGAAGTATTATGTTTGAGGAGATTTATGTATAATTTTGCTATGCTATTCTCCAGTATGACACAGTTTCCTTTAGTAGTTACTTTAAATATATTTTTTATTATTAAAACGATATAATATTCTTTTATAGGTTACGAAAAAACATCCCTAAATGGTGAAATTAAATATATTGAAGTTGAGGTTTAATGCAGAACTGCACTTGTTTTCAGGGAACAAATGTCAATATATTAAAGAGTTTAAGTAGAGTCTGATAATGGTTATATGGTGATCTGGAAGTACAGTAATGATTCTCTTAAAATATTCAATTTTAACTTATTAGGCAGTTATAGCTTCTTATATACACTATAAGCAAATGTGGGGGAAACGTATCTTTTTTCATAAAAAGTTTCTGTTTTAAAGCCTTCTAGACATTTTCAAACAAATCCTTGTTCCCTATTCTGATTAAGGCAGTACTACTCCAAAATATTTAGGAGTGGTTTTCATTAATTTGCTATTAATCTTACCATTCTGGCTTTCTTTCCTCAATAGAAGACTAATAAAACCATGTGCCACAGTAAGATAATGTACTAACATGCCAACATGCCTCCTTATTTGAAACCAGATCTCTTTTTCTGGTTTGAAAGTTCTCTGGCACAAGAAGGCAAGTGAGGTTAGCCATGGAGAGAAGATTGCACAATTAAACCCCATTGTAATGTATTGTCTGTCTGGCTTAGAGCTTCATTTTATTCTTGTGATTTTGAAACAGTATTCTGTCATGACGAAGAAAGTGGTGGGGAGAAGTTTCTGGGATTTGTAGGAGAGTCAAAAAGAAAGATATTTGGGAGGGATATTTAAAAGAAGAAGGGTATCTCTGTGATTTGCTGACAATTAACAAGTCTTAAACAGGCAATCTTCCGTTAATGTGAGGTTTTATGTGATGTTGTGTTGGAACCTGGTATTCACACCAGTGGCCTCATTTATCATACAACAGTGAAAGTGAGGTCAGTTTTACTTATTTGGCAATTTAATGTGAAAGCATCATATGTGTGAAAGAACTGGGTTGTGTTTTGGTAATTCCTGCCTTATAGGATCCTCAATAATTTCTACTTGCAAAAGGAAAAGAAGCTTATTTCTTAGCAAAATATTGATTTGTGAACAGGAAGAGATCTTAGTGCCTTGTTATTTCTCATCTGTATATTTGTCATCTTATTCTGACTTGAAAACTACTTCACTGTCTTTATGATTATTTTGGATTCTGAATAGTTGCTCATTTATCTCCCACCAATACGTTATTGTAACATGTGTCTTCTATTACCCTCCCCACATCAGCTAATCATTCGACATATAATTTTAATATAATATGCTAGGATACAGATTTAGTTTGAAGTTTAATATTTTTCTTCTAGCTTTGATGAGTGAATTATTAATTGCCATTGTAAAGAAAAATGTATCATATAACTGACATGAGAAATGATCATCAAATATTTGGTGACAGTGTTTTGAGGACTTATGAACTTGAATATGGCACTAAGATTTGGTTGACCGTATTTCCATTGATTTCAAGACTTCAATGACTAAAAGATATTTGGAGGAGTCCTGGGGAAAACTAAATTGTGAAAAACGCTGCAGAGAAATTTGAAGCATCTCAGATTGTAGCAGTTATGTGATTTAGATGTCTTGTGTTTAGCCAAATCAAAAATCCAAAAATGGATTTCTGAATATTAAAGTATTAGGATAATTTAACAACATGCCTACCATTAATTTTCTAGGAAACAACTGCATGCTTCATGTTTTGAACTTTCCTTTGTATTCAGTTTCTGAAAGGACATATTATTCTTGTTTAGTTTTTATTTTTAGAATGTTTCTTTTGATTATCCTATAGCTCTCATAAGAGCTTAGACTTTTTCCCTATACCGTATTTGAAGTTGTCTTGTTGTCTCTCTAGTATTTCAAGCCTAAATCTAGGTTTTTCTATTTTCTTCTTGCTTATTCCCCACATACAGTCTCTTAGTATTACCATTACCCAGGCTTGTCCATTTTATCCCTCAGTCTGTTCCAAGCCTGTTCACACCTTTCCAGTTCTACTGCCTTCACATCTGCTACTGCCGGGTTGTGATAATCCATCTCTGGACCATTGTAGTTGCTTCTGGCAGTGTCCCTTCCTTCCCCTCTTTCTTGTGGCATCTCTTGTTTATACAATTTAAAAATTAAATTTTTAAAATTTAATTTAATTTTTATTTATTTATTTATCTTTAGACAGGGTCTCATGCTGTCGCCCAGGCTGGATTGCAGTGGTGTGATCACAGCTCACTGCAGCCAAACAGTCCCCCCACCTCAGCCTCCCAAGTAGCTGTGACTACAGGTGTACGCCAGCACAACTGGCTAATTTTTTGTAGAGACAGGGGTCTCTCTGTGTTGCCCAAGTTGGTCTCGAACACCTGGGCTCAAGCAGTCCTCTTGCCTCAGCCTTCCAAAATGCTGAGATTATAGGTCTGAGCCACACACCCAGCTTAAATTTTAGATTAGATAACATCTCCCTCACCTCCAAAGCCCTTCAGTAGCCTGTTGGACTCTAAAAATCCCAACTCCTTACCATGTCCTGCAAACGCTGCATGGTGTGCTTCCCCTGGATTGTAAGCTCCACGAGGACATTCATTATCATTCAGGAATGTTCATTAAAACACTTGTGTCCAACAATGGCACTGTGCTGAGTACTGGGACATAGTAATACATTAATAAGTAAGAATGAGAGAAGAAAAAGAAATGGAAAAAAGGAACATCTGTGGACTCTAGTCATGGAACTTCATCTACTGGTAGAATAGATATTATCCACATAATTACAGAAAGATCTGTTGAAGGTACAACACTGATAAATGCTATGAAGAATAGTTTCATGATTCTATGAAAGCAGGTAACAGTGAAGTCTTACTGAGATACTCATGACTGAGGTGATAAGTGGGAGTGCAGGAGGATGGGGTGTTTGTGTGCGGGGGGAGAGGAGAGGATGTGCTATGCAGGGAGGGGGTTTTCTAGAGGAAAACTCGGCATGCTCAAAGCCTGTGGGGGCAGGAGCAGACCGTGGCTAGAAGGCAGAAGCAGTGATGGTTTACCTGCTGTTAAGGATTTCTAATAAGTTGAATGTGGGGAGGGGTGAGGAAAAGGGAGGGATTAGTAGTTAAGCACTTGGATGGATCTTGGCAAACATTAACATTTGGAAAGGTTCAAGTCTTAGTGGTACTTGTGTGTGTGTGAGAGAGAGAGACACACACACACAGAGATAAAGCAAGAGAATATGACATCTACATTAGGCAAATCACTTAACCTTTTGAGTTGCAGATTCCTGTCTCATTTGAAAAACACACCTAAAAATGCCTAACTCATTATGGTGAAAGTCAAATGGAATTGTAAAAATACGTTATAAATTGTGAATTGGTATTGGTATACATGTAGATGATCATAGTTATTATTTCTCAGATATTTCCTTGTATTCCTCAATATTGATTTGCAGCCATTCAAGCTGGACTGTCATTTTGATATTCTTCCTCACCATACAGCATTTGCTGAAGACTCCACCCTCAACAACAACGTAAATGTTTTAACTGGAGCTCTAACTCTTTAATAGCTTCTTTGCTTCCATCCTCTTTTTCTGCTTCTAAGACATTTATCTTCTCTTCTTAGTTTTTTCTTACCACCCTTCTCATTTTTTTTTTCCATTCCTTCCATCTTGGGCTATATTTCACTTTCAGAATAGGGCTTTCTTCCATTCCTCTATAGCACTGAGCCTAAGACTATGCCCTCTTATGTTTAGTTTGCCTGTCCTTGTTGGGGAACGGGGTTTAGGATTAAGCATAGTTGTATCCACATCTCCTAAGATCTTTTAAGATTATATTTTATTTTCATTTTCTTTTTAGTAAGCAGATTCTCTTATTTAAAACCTCTCCCCAAACTCATGTCGATAACATTTTATTACTTTTTGTAAGATAGAAGTTACATATTGGACTTACAAGGTATGAGAGTGCGAGGGTGTGGGAGAGCTTGCTTTGTTAACTTTTTGGTTTACAGTGAAGGAGACGCTTCCTTTTTTTTGTGGATAGGAAGACCTTGTTCCTCCTGCTGTGGAGCAGGAAAGTTTGCTCCAAGTCGAGCTTGCCTCCTTCCTGAGGATGGAGGAATAGCTGTCTGCCTGCCTCTATTCTTCACATTGCCTGGAGAAAGTTATAATAGAGGTGGAGAGTGAGTATCTAGCCACGTGAAGTGATTCTTACTGTCATCCATATTTAACATTTATTGCCTTTATTTTGGGGAAAAATCATTTAGATGGAAGACTCCTCTCTTTTTAATTTTATCTCCATTCCAGCTGATCTACAGTATATTTTCTAGGAGAAAGTAGATTTAGATACTGATTAGGATAATTTAATGAAATATAAAATCTGGGTGAGGTTAATTGTTGCTATTCCAATAGAAAAATCAAACTGGATTCAGTTATCTTATTGCTAAAGTATGCTAACCAAGATGCAGCTATTTGGATAACTTTGGAGCTGTAAAATGTATTTTATAGCTCTGTTTTTCATTCTTTCATTAATAAATACTGGCAGTGATTCCCTGACTTCTTTTCCTGACACAGTTGTTAGAGTGGGACTTTGTTTTCTGTCAGTTTCATTCATTTCATTACTGTATTTAAGCTGACTATAGAGGAATCATGTTAGCAAATGTATATGAATTATTTCTCCCTTTCCATGAGGATCTTTCTGATGTCTTATTTTTTTTTTTTTTCTGAGAGAGGCTGTGCATTGACTTTGGTTAGTATGCTAACTTTCTGTCTTTTCAAAATAACTTTTATGGAATTAAAATGGCTAAAGCCTAATATGAAGCTGTTATCTTGAAAGCTATTTCTGTATTTAAAAAATATTATTTTAAGTTGTAGAAAGCTTGTATGTTTTATGTTAGTATCTGAGTAAAGCCATTAATGGAGGTACATATGTGGTTAAAGTGATGAAAATATAACTACAGTTAAATCATTCATCTGTTGCAAATTACTTATGACTTCTGATGCAGATTAAATGAAATGCTGGAAAAAAATATAGATGAGAAAAATATAAGTAGCACCGTGTGTGCCCATGTGTGACTATATGCTTGTATACATTATACAGAAAAGTTAACTTCTGCAAAACTTTGACTGTTTTCAGTTTACGTTGTTAATTTTCAGTTATTTGATTTAGAAAGACCATTTAAATATGTTCTTAAATGAAACCTAGTGACAAAATGTGAGGAAAAATAATGGGAAAACATCTCACAGTTAAATATTTTTGTTTTTAGATTAGTCATGCATGTCGTCTTTCCTGTAGTGAGAATGGCAGAAAGTTAACTATTCATGGTGTAATTTGTGTGAAAACATCTATGCTTGCATATTTATTTTTATTAGTCTATTTTATAGATAGCATTAATTATCCAACATGGTAATAAAACATGTTTTTTCTTCAGGTACACTGGTGTAACTTGCCTTCCTTATGAAAATATTTCAGTTTATCAAACGCTTTTCTACTGAAATTTGGTTAACATAGAAATGTTACAACCATAAAAATCAAGTGCTGGTATTAAAAATGGTTAATTTTGATTTTGATTTTTACTGTTTTTATTATCTTTAACTGTTAAGACATGTTTAGCCCATAAAATATTTAATAGGGTGATTTAAAGTACTGTATGGCACTCTCCTTTTAGTAGCTGGTGATAGGAATTCCAAACCAATGGAAATTTCTAGCTGAAATTGGAATCCATGAAGAACCAAACTCAGGAGCCACCTTGTTTTCCTTCCTCATCTAAAATGGATGTGTAATTTGGGGTGGTGACTGACTTTTTAATACAACTTTAAGAGAACATTCTATATAAACTGTTGCATCTCCCCAGCTACCCTCAGTGAAAACCACATGTCTAAGCTGAGGGGAAATTCACCGGCATGGAATGGAGCCAGTCTTCGGAGAACATGGTTGATGGAACCCCTGAACAATAAAGATGTGTGATTACTGAAGCGGCTCAGAATTTCATTTTTGAGGCCACTAAATCACACTTGGCCTACACAGCTGCGTAGTCAGGGGAGGCTGCAGATATTATTCAGGGCAGCAACCACAGAGTCTGTTTTTTACAGAATATTTTCCCAGTGCTTTTGGAAACTCATCAAGTGTTAAAACTCAGTATTTTCTGGGAAAGTTGAAGATTTTTCTCTCCTTTTATGGCAATTACAACCTTAAGGTGAAATACTTCTTTAATTATGTATAAACTTTTATTTTTTAAATGAGAAAATTACATTAAAATTACAATTTTGTGGGACATTATTAAGCAAGAGGGGAAGCATCTACCTTTATGTGAGTTTGGGCT